>NC_089832.1:16644810-16759810 GCF_035046505.1 Tiliqua scincoides
CAGCTTTACATGCAAACAGTCCCAGGTGTGATCCTTGGCAGGTCCTCCAGGTAAGTCTGGAAAGACCTCATCAGAACCTTGGCAAGCTGCTGCCCGTCAGTACCTGAAACCCCAAGGGCTGCTGCCAGTCAATGTTGTCCACGCTAAGCTAGATAAACGACGGTCAGGTTCAGTAAATCACAAGCTTTGAATAAACATCCCTAATCATATCCTTTGTGTATCTTTTGTGTATCTTTTGTGCAGGCCATAAAGGAGAAATTTCCAGATTATAAATTTGTGAGCTGCCAGGAAAAGGGAAGTGAAGAACAGATGAAGTGCTTCACTTTCCGTATAGTTTAACAAGCCGCTTAATAGATAAAAATAGGGGCCTTGTGTTTGCCAATAAAATTTGACGACTTTTCAATCAACGTGTTGTAATCCGTGCAAAGAGTCAGAGTGGAGCAGATTGTGTTTTATGTTGCTGAAATCATCTCGGGTGTTTATTCTTATGGCAAGTACCTAATTAATCTACATTAAAGCTATACCAGCGCCCATTAAGAAGATGATTGCAGAGGTCGTACTTTGCTGGGGGAGTTGCTGGTGTGTATATTCTCAGTTCCTGAAGCTGCAGGTCCTCATGGTTGAACTTGTTTGGGATCTCTGTCCCACCAACGGAAGCTGAGAGTCCTCGTGTATCAAGGCCATGGGGGGCTTCCTCTAACGCAGCCATTTTCAACCAACGTTTCTGGTTGTGCCACGTAGCCCATTAGTGCGCCATGAAAGGTCCACAGGTACGTCCCAGGAGTCTGGAGTCTGGCGCTTGAAAATAGCTGAAAAACTTGTCTGGGTTCTGCAGCTCTGATTCAAGAGTAACTTTCGTAGTAACCAATTGTCCACTCTCCTGGTGGAGGAAGAGGGACAGACAACTCTTTCCCCCAGGCAGTTGCCCTAGAAAGAGAACCGCAGAACCTGGAACAGTCTCCCGGAAGCCAGAAGTGGCATCCCAAAAGGCGAAGACCATAGAGGTCAGTGTGTCATGAGAATAACACTGAAGGTCACTGCTCTACCTGATTCCAGATGTCTCAGGAGAACAGGATGAAGACCAGAACAGGGAGGAGGGCAGATCAAAGCTAGGAAGGGTACAGTATTGGCAGCAGCAGTGGCACCACTGAGACCTTATTCCCCCTTCCTGGCCTTGATCTGCCTCCCCAAGGCCACCTGGGCTTGCACCAGCTATATAGCTGATGCTGGTTCAGGTAGACATTCAGGTGGCAAGAGCAAGTGGGGATTTTGGTTTGTAGGATTGAGCTGTAGATGGACCATGGGGTCTGGTTCAGTAGGGCTTCTGTTCTAATGCAGACTTGCTTCAACTACCAAAAGCAGAACGGGACCCAGCGAGAGCAAAGGTAGTGTGATCTGGAACACCACCTGATGCTCTCTCTGATCCACTGCGCAACAAAAAAAAAAACCCTTCCCATGTTCCTCTCCTGCTGCCATCAAACCCAGAATTGTGAGTCTTCTGGCTTCATGACTGTCAATGAGACCAGCAGTCCCACACTTCCATGTTGGATGTCAGCACATGTGGAGCACTGTAAGGGGAGGGGGGAATGATCAACTTCTCACTCAAGTGACCAAGAAGCATTGAATTGCATTGCAGCTTGTGGCAGGTTGGATGGAGGCAGCAGCAGCAGCAGACTTGGGGAGGAAGGTGCCCCAAATCTACCCCCCCCCCCAAACCCTTCACAATCACCCACAGATGCAACGTACATCAGATATACCTCATGGATGAAGTAGTCGTGGGTGAGACCATCCCCAATGAAGACTTTTAAAAATTCGTCCCTGGAAAGGAAGGATTTTAGGAGCCCTCCAAAAAAGAGGGAATATCCACCCTTGGTAAACAGTGATCGGAAATCATTTGCATGACATAAACGCGCATGGTTCCAGAAGGCTTTTCTCCTAGGCAGTTCTGGATGGTTCTCACCATGGTCACGCATTAAAAGCGGAGATAAAGACCTCCAAATGTCACAGGTTTTTGTTTTTTTTTCTTTTTGCAAGAAGCCTGGGCAAATAACACAATGTGTCACCGACTGTCTCCTGTGCCAAGATGTGCACTGAAGCCCCTGCCAGCCCCGGGGGCTCCCCGGTCCCATCACATCTGATCAGAGAGTGAGCTGGTTCGTGGGGTGTCGGCAGCCTGACTGGAGACTTCTGCGCAAGGGTTAGCCGAGAGACGGCACCCTGCCGAGCCAAGGCCTGTTGCATCCCAGGGTGCTTTCGCATGTGAGCTTGCAAATGGCTTTGTTTGAAATTGGCTTCCAGTGTGGCGCTGCCTGGCGCGGACCTTTGATTTCTCTTCTGAGGCTGGAGCTACGAGATGTTTGGCATCCAACGCGCATCTTGGGTTCCCCACTGGGCTTGTTGTGCACTACTTCTCTCCCCCCCCCCCCCAACCAAAGTTTTCTGTGGCAGGTTTGGGAGCTGACAACACGATCCTTTGCATGTCTACTCGCAGCAAGTCCCCTTATGTTCAATTAGGCTCACTCCCAGGAAAGTGTGAATAGGATCACAGCCTGCGTTCTTAAGGGAGCTCTGGGGTGTGCTTTTTTCTTACATATCCCATAAAAACCATATTCAAACAGAAGCTTATATTCAATCAAAGAAGTGGACCCACCACAGAGTTAACCCAAAACCTCCTAGCATCGCAGGTAGTGTGACAAATGCTGTCAATCCCATGTCCCCATGGCACTTTGCTATATTAAATGGGTCTCCAGCATGCCATTTGCATCACTCCGCCTCCTCCCGTTCCCTGGATTTGAAGAGGGAAAGAGGAACAAAGAAGAACGGTTAGTCGGTGGAACTCCTTGCCACAGGATGTGGTGATGGCATCCGGCCTAGATGTTTTTAAGAGGGGACTGGACAAATATCTGGAGGAAAAATCCATTACGGGTTACAAGCCATGATGTGTACGTGCAACCTCCTGATTTTAGAAATGGGTTGTGTTACGAATGCCAGATGCAAGGGAGGGCACCAGGATGCAGGTCTCTTGTTATCTGGTGTGCTCTCTGGGCATTTGGTGGGCCGTTGTGAGATACAGGAAGCTGGACTAGATGGGTCTGTGGCCTGATCCAGTGGGGCTGTTCTTAAGTTCTTAACAGGAAGTGTGGAGGAGAGGCAGGTAACATGGTGGGGCAGTGGTTCCCAAACTAACCTGGGTCACGACACCCCCATAGCCTCTTCTTCCTGGCTCAGCCAGGCGCCCCTATCTTTGTGTCACAAAATCTCGTGAGATCCAAGATGGCGCTGCTTGGGGGGACAGGTAGGAAGGGCCACCGGAGACTTCCTGACGCGAAGGCAATGATTCCCAATCTGTGAGTTGTGGCTCCCTGGGGAGCCACGGAAACCAGCCTGGGGAGCCACCGAATCCTCAGAAAAACCTGCCGCCATATACCATATATAGGATTGTAGTCCTAATGGGGGCCGCAGCCACTGGCCCAGTCGGTCAAGGGAACCACCTGTTGAAAATTGGAATAGTGGTTTGGGAACCACTGCCCTAAGATGTTGCGACACATTAACATAAGAACATTGGGAACCTGGGGGGTAGGGGCATCTCTTCTCTATCCCACCACTGTCCTCTCCTCCATACCCCTTCTGCTCTGTTCTTATCTTCCTTTTCTCATCCAGGATCTGGAAGAGGAGGATACTCTCCTGGATGGTCCAGACCCGGAAGGATGACACATGTGAGTACAACACACCACAGAGAGAGCAGAAATCTCAGCAATGCATAAGGCAGCTTTTGGGTGGCATTTGCTCTGAGACTCTTAGGGATGGGATTTGCTTGTCACTATTTTGAGCACTGGAGAAAGTGGACCTATTTGAAGAGTTAGAAGCTTCTAGGGGGTCGTGGCGTTCGCCCACACCAAGAGCCACAAAGAATCTTTGTGTGGCGCTTTGGAGCCTGACCCATTTCTTTCCGCATCAGCTTGCGTGACTTCGGTCCACATGGTTGGACACATGAAGTGAAACTCATGGTTGGCTGGTGTAGGAATAACTGGGCGCAGGGCCAAAGATAGAGGCCCTGAGCTGATCTTAGCTGCGTTAAAGTTGCACAGACTACAACCATGTTCAGATAATTGTAACCATGGCTACACCTCATCAAGAGTGCACCAGCAAGCCATGCCTCTGCTGCGAACGCATTGGTAGCCACGTTCCTCCTGCTCTCCCCGTGGAGAGCATTTGTCTGCAGCAAGAGATCGCCCCTGTGATTAGGGTTGCTGCAGACAAACACCCTCCGTGGAGAGAGCAGGAAAAACCAGGAGCACGTTTGCAGTGGTGGCTCAAGGCTTACCAGAGAGCTCACAGGTGTGAAACAGTGGGGTTCACCACATCTGCACATTTTCTGTCAATGCTCATTTAGCAGTACCGTTTAGATCAGGGGTGTCAAACATAAGGCCTATGGCTGTGTTCACTGCCCTGTTGATTCCATGTTGGCAACCTTCAGTCTTGAAAGACTCTGGTATCGCGCTCTGAAAGGTGGTTCTGGAACAGCGTCTAGTGTGGCTGAAAAGGCCGATTCGGGAGTGACAATCCCTTCCACACCGGGAGCAAGTGCAGTCTGTCCCTGGTCTGTCTCCCTGGCTGTGGGCCTTCCTTCTTTGCCTCTTAGCCTCAGACTGCTGGCCAAGTGTCTCTTCAAACTGGGAAAGGCCATGCTGCACAGCCTGCCTCCAAGCGGGCCACTCAGAGGCCAGGGTTTCCCACCTGTTGAGGTCCACTCCTAAGGCCTTCAGATCCCTCTTGCAGATGTCCTTGTATCACAGCTGTGGTCTACCTTTAGGGCGCTTTCCTTGCACAAGTTCTCCATAGAGGAGATCCTTTGGGATCCGGCCATCATCCATTCTCACAACATGACCGAGCCAACGCAGGCCTCTCTGTTTCAGCAGTGCATACATGCTAGGGATTCCAGCACGTTCCAGGACTGTGTTGTTTGGAACTTTGTCCTGCCAGGTGATGCCGAGAATGCATCGGACATTTGAATGCGTTTGGACATTTAGGGGTGCCTGATTGTGGCTGCTGGATAGTTCATTGGGTCCTCTGCCATAGGGATGCATTCCTTCTGCCTTTGTTTCCCTGCTGACGATGAGAGAGGTTCATGCTTTGCTCTTGTTGTTGCGTTCCTACATCTTTGGAATGCCAGGAATTTGAGGTGGCAGATACAACGGTCAGAGTCCCTGTAGGACTATATAATATGTAGTGGCCGCAATTAGAGCTCCTACTGGGTGTAAACAGGTAGAAGAGGCAGGAGTCCTTTTGTCAATTCAGTGGTCAAGAACACACAATCAAATCTGAATGAGTTGGGCTGCAATCCTAACCACCCTTTCCTGAGAGTAAGCCCCGTTGAACAAAATAGGACTTACTTCTGAGTAGACCTGGTTAGGATTGTGCCCTGAGTCATGGTGTCTACCACTGCCAGTCCAGTGGAGGCATGAACTCTGTCTCTGTGGTGGGGTGGGGAGGGTCTCTCTATTGCAGACCTAGGGGAGGGTTGCACAGGGTTGAGGAGAAGGTAGCACCCATTTAGGACCAACCCACAAGGAAAACTCTGCAGAATCTGTCTGTGCTTTTTAAGAGCATGGCATTCATTCGATACAATACTCTGATGTTCTCTGCATAACAATATTCTCACTTTCTACAAGTATTAGCAAGCGAGAGAAAGAATGGTCTGTTTGTTGGGACGCTTGTTGGTGGATGGTACTATCAATCCGTTGCAAGAAACAATCTTTTCCTGCAGGGAGGGAGACAGGCTATGATCTAATAAGTCTCTTCCAGTGTGAGATTCTATGACTCCTTTGTGCGCAGAGGGTTGTGGCTCACTTTGTGGCCGAAGCCACTGAGATACGGGACCAATGACAAAGAAATACACATTTGTTTTCCCCCCCAAAATTCCTATTTTGCTGTAATGAGGAACAGAATCTAATTCTGCCTAATCTAGCAGGGACAAGAAAGAGCATTTGATTCCCATCATTCCTCTCCATGTTCAGCGCTGGCAAGCTCTGAGCCATTTTCCTACTGCCTCAATGCTCAGCACAGTTGTGGCCTGTGCAAACACTTTTGTGTTCTGTAAAGTGGCATGCCGCAATTACAGACAGAATGGCCGTTATAGACAGACCATTACAGACAGAATGGGCTGTCAGAATTACAGACAGAATGGTCGTAATGGTCTCATGTCGTGAGAATGGATGATGGCCGGATCCCAGGGGATCTCCTCTATGGAGAACTCGTGCAAGGAAAGCGCCCTACGGGTAGACCACAGCTGCGATACAAGGACATCTGCAGGAGGGATCTGAAGGCCATAGGAGTGGACCTCAACAAGTGGGACACCCTGGCCTCTGAGCGGCCCGCTTGGAGGCAGGCTGTGCAGCATGGCCTTTCCCAGTTTGAAGAGACACTTGGCCAACAGTCTGAGGCAAAGAGGCAAAGAAGGAAGGCCCATAGCCAGGGAGACAGACCAGGGACAGACTGCACTTGCTCCCAGTGCGGAAGGGATTGTCACTCCCTGATTGGCCTTTTCAGCCACACTAGATGATGTTCCAAAACCACCTTTCAGAGCGCGATACCATAGTCTCTCGAGACTGAAGGTTGCCAACAACAGGTCGTTATAACCGTTGGCAACCAGTAGAGTTGCCAACTTTTTCAGCCATCCCTGCTGCTCTGCCCTGAACAGAGCTTTGAGCAGTTTATACATGTGCAATCCCATTCACGTGCAATCTCTCCATGTCATCCTCTTCCCCCCCCCACTTGCTGCTGCTTTGATCATGTAAAGTACTTTGCAAAAGCAACCATGATTTGACAGCCAGTTGCTGCAAATCAAGCTGCTATTAAAGGCACAACAGCAGGGGCCTGTTGAAAAGTTGGCAACCCTAGTAACCAACCAAGTAAGGCAGCTGGAGGAACAGCTTCATGAATATTGTGGATCCATAAATGCGTAAGAACATGAGGCAATCCCTGGTAAGGGAACCCATGATTAATTATCTTTCTGTTAATTTCTACTAATCCCTCTAGAGTTTTAACACATCAAGTTTATCTTTCAATTTCACTGCAAATACTGGGTTATATTCCAAGATAATAACTCATAATTAAGTCCTATTGAAATGCATGGAAATTAAGTTAGCCACAACTAATATGTCTCACTGATTGCAAAGGTGTTTTGTTCTCAGAGTACAACCCATTACAATAATTGTTTCTGCTGGAATGAAACATTTACACCCCCATTCCCAAGCTATACAGAGCCCTACCAAGCCCCCTACTGGCTCAGAGGGGCACTTTGATTGAAAAATAGGGAATTCCATCTGCAAAAATAAGAAAAAGACAATTAATGAATTTAATTCAATTCCAATTAAAGAAAAATGTCAATGCCAATTAAAGAAAAATCAGATGGGAGCAAGCGACTTTTCTTTTTAAAGGTGCCAAGAATGTTTGGGAGCAAGTCCTCTCCATTCAGCTCTATGGCAGAACAGGTAGAGTGAAATCTCTCTCTTCAATCTTGGAAGTTTGGCAAAAATAAGGGCCCAGTCCTATCCGGTTTTCCAGTGCCAGGGCAGCTGTGCCAATGGGGCATACGCTGCATCCTGTAGTGGAGGGGCAGTCACTGGGGCTTTCTCAAGGTATGGGGACAGGCGTTCTCTTACCAAGGGGCTGCATTGTGGCTACACTGGAGCTGGAAAGCTGGATAGGATAGGGCCCCAAATGTGGGCTTCAGTTTCAGCTTGGTGATCTCAAAAGTACCCCAGAAACCACATCTTACTTAAGAGGACACAGAAGCCTCTCCCCTTCCTCAAATCCATGCGCTCCCACCGGCTCACTGACATCAAATAACAGACTGCCAAGTCGATCGGACTTTATTTATTATTGTATCATTGTTGACCTTTATTTATTTATTTATTTATTTATAAATAGAATAATATATAATAAATAAATCATGATAAATTGAATCATATATAATAAAAAGTAAACAATGATAAATAGAATGTCTAATAAATAAATAATGATAAATAGAATAATATATAATACATAAGTACATAATGATCAACAATAGTAAAATAATAAATAAAAATGATAAAAATGATGGGAAAATAAAATAATAAAATAAATACAAATGATAATTTTTATTGTTTTTATTCTTATTTTATTTATTTATTACTTATTTTTATAATTTTTATTCTCTAATTATGACTATATTTAAATAAAAATGATAAATAAATAAATAAATAAATGAAAAATAAAAATAATAGAATAATAAATGATAATAAAACAAATAAATAAAAATTAAAATAATAAATTAAAACAATAAAAAGATGGGAAAATAATAAATAATAAGAGTAAATAAATAAATAATATTGAAATGAATAATAAAAATGAATTAAATAAAAATGATGATGATGATGGTGATGATAAAGCTGCAGCTGCTGTCCTGGGGCGCCCCCTGCCGCCTGGGCGTCCACCTGTCCGCAGAGGAGTCCTCCAGCTCCAGCGGGAGCCATAGAGCTGGGGACAGACTGTCGTGACCATAGATGTGAAGGAACGCGGTCCTAGAACGGAACGCAGTCCGCGCTTCCGGAAAAGAGCGGAAACGCTGCCATTGCCTGCGCTGCCCCGGCAACCGCCGAGCGCGCCGCTCTAGGCCTCCCGTCTCGATGGTGGCAACGGTCCCAACGGTCTCGGAGGCCGCGGGGGGATGACGGAGACGGAGACGGAGAAGCGGGAGGGCGGGGCGGTGCCCGAGCCCCCCGAGGCCGGTCTTGTGGCACCGCCGGGACTACCTGTGAGGGGACCGGGAAGCGGAAGCGGCTGGGGCCGGAAGTGGTGGCGCCGCGGGGGCGCTTCCGGCTCTGGCCGCGCCTGCCAGTGGCTGACCTCCGGCCCTCTCCTCGCGCCGCCCGCGGTCCGCGCCTGCCCCATGGCCGCCCCCGTGGTGAGGACAGCTGGGCCCGCCAGGGTGGGGGGCGACTGAGCTCCATCGGGGGAGCGGGACAGCTGGACCCTACCAGGGGGTGGGGGCAGCTGGGGGGCCTCTTGGGTGATACCAGTGGTAGGGGGTGGCTGGGGGGCAGCTTGGGGCCAGTTGGGCCCTACCAGGGTGAGGGGGGTTGCTGGGGGCAGCTGCGCCCTACCAGGGGGAGGGGACAGCCACTGCATGGAGTGGGAGGACACCGTGGGCTAGTGGTCAGTGCCAGGCATCTTGGGTGAGGGAGTGCAGGGCCCCCCCCCCAGGCCCTGATGGAACTACACCAACCAGGGCTTCAGGTGGGGGCCTGGTGCTGCTGCTCCCAGGGACTGGCCCAGGCCGCCTGCCTGCCAGGAGGGGCTCAGCTTTGAACCCTCCCTTCATTGCCCCCCCTCCCATGGGAACCTGCAGCCCTGTCCCAGGGAGGCCTGTGTGTCGATTCCTCTTGTTGCGGGTTCTGTGGGATCAGTTGCCCCAAGATGGGTTCTGACCTCATTATTATTACATCATTAAGAATATTTGCAGTCAGTTCTACAGGGGCCACCTTCTCTCATTATCTGTGACTTTGTCCTCGTTATCTGCTAATACTGTGCTGGTGCACTTGGGGGGGGGGGCTTTTTGCAACTACAAGCAGGCAGGCATGAGAGAGATTGTGGGAGGGGGAGGAGGGATAGTAGCCTCCTCTGTGCCTCAGTGCTTGTCTTTTTTTGAAACTGGTCCAGGCAGTATTCCTAGGGCAGTGGTGGGACTTCAAAGAGCATTGACAAGAAGATCAAAGGTCTGTCTGTCTCTTGTATCCTGGAAAAGTTCTCTCTGTTTGGGCTCAACAAAAAGGAGTTTCTTTCTCTGCACCTGACCTTGTTGTGAGCACTTGTGGCTGTGCTTTGTTAATTGGGTGTCACTTACCTGGGCGTTCTGCTTCTTTAGGACTTCAAAATCTATGTGGATCAAGCCTGTAGAGCTGCAGAAGAGTTTGCAAACATTTACTATGAAACCATGGATAAGCGGAGGAGGGTATGTAGCAAAACAGCTTTTGCTTTTTCAAACACCTGCAGTATGATCATAAAGTAGTATATCTACAATTATTTCTCTTTCCCATCTCACTACCTCTGTGAAAATAGGAACCAAGAGCACTTGTAGTTGTGCCTTGTTGTTTATCAAAAAGCTGATAGTGTGTCTTGACAATTGTAGCAGTGTGCCTTGAGATGAAAAGGGTTGAAAATCGCTCCTGTTAGATCAAGGGTGCCCAAACTCCGGCCCGGGGGCCACTTGCGGCCCTCAGGGGCTTTCAATCAGGCCCTTGGGGAGCCCCTAGTCTCCAATGAGCCACTGGCCCTCCAAAGACTTGCTGGAGCCCGTGCTGGCCTCTCAACAAGAGAATGGCTGTTCAATCTCTCACTTGAGCTGTGGGACAAGGGCTCTCTCCACTACTTGCTGTTTCACGTCTGTTATGCAGCAGTGGCAGCAAAGGAAAGGCTGGCCTTGCTTTGTGCCAGGCCTTTTATAGGCCTTGAGCTACTGCAAGACCTTCATTCATTCACACAAGTTCCATCTCTAATATATTCATTTATGTAAATTTATTCAAATTGTAAATTAATTCTTTTTCCCCCGGCCCCCGACACAGTGTCAGAGAGATGATGTGGCCCTCCTGCCAAAATGTTTGGCCACCCCTGTGTTAGATGAATAAACTTTATGGTGGGGGGGAGTAATGTTATAGAATGGGGCCTCTGGGGCTTGACGTAGCTGAGATTCTCAGCATGAGTTAATCTGAACCTAAAGAAAATGTGTAAGGGATACCATTACTGCATCCTTGAAAAGTCTTGGGGAACTTCTTAGGAAAAATCAATCAAGCATTTTTTTAAAGGAAAGAAGTTGAGAAAGCAGTTTTCTGATGCTGGACCAGCCAAAAGCATATATATTATACATACATATTTTATGTATATTTGTTTTTTAAATGTTTTTTAAATGTCTCAGGTGTTGACCAGACTGTACCAGGACACAGCCACACTTGTTTGGAATGGGAACGCAGTCTCTGGGCAAGAAGCTCTTACAGAATTTTTTGAAATGTTGCCTTCTAGCGAGTTTCAAGTTACCACGTTTGACTGCCAGCCTGTTCACGGTAAGATATCTTGTCAAGCAAACGATGCAGCTGCAAATCAAGAATGAATCGGCACACATTTAATATTTTTGCATCATGTGACAGGGAAGGTGTCTCGGCCCCAGTGGTGTGAATTGCATCCGAAGGTCTTTCCTCTGGGCTTGTGTGGACACAAGTTCTGTGGCTCCACCACATGTGTTTTGGGGTGATTTTCATGAATGTCTTGCCACTTCAAGCAAATTTACTTGAGGGCAAGTGTGACAATGTGCTAACTATCTGGGACCACGCGGCTCTACCTGTTCAATTACCTTGCCCCCTCCAAGCTCTTCCAGTCACCTCATTTTCCAAGCTCACATGCTTCCTGCTGCCATCTTCTTCCTCCTTGCCATTTCAAAAAGCAGAAAAAGTGGAGAGAAAAGATGGGTGCCCTAGAGCAGCTTTTCTTCATTCTTACTCTGTCCCTCCCCCACTCTCTGCCTTTGCAATTATACAGGCAGGGAACAGCCTTGGTAGCTCCCACACCCTGCCTCTGTCAGTGGTCAGCTCCCTGATGCACTGCCAAGGATCATGGTCCCCCTGGAGCTCATTGGAGGGGTTTAGTAAAATGGAAGGCTAAACGTTTTTAACATCTGTGTTCTCTCTCTCGTTGAAGAACAAGCGACTCTGAACCAGACCACCGTCCTGGTTGTGACATGTGGGACTGTCAAATTTGATGGGAGCAAGCAACAGTACTTCAGCCAGAACTTCTTGCTCACGGCGCAGACCACAAACAACAACACAGTGTGGAAGATTGCGAGTGACTGCTTCCGCTTTCACGATTGGCCTTCTTCTTAACGGGCTGGAAGAAGCAGCCCTTTTCCCTCTGGACAAAACACTTGGCTTTCAGGGTGGTCATTCTTCACACATGGAAAGCCACCCCCCTTTCCTGAAAGTGCGGCTGTGATTTGCCAGAAACTACATTTATAATGGACAGACTGCTGTGACTTTACGATTTGCTTTGAAAAGGATCAGCCTTCCACTTGGTTTCTGTGTATGAATGGAATATTTATGGGGCATTGGAATAATTTTTGTGTAAATTTTGAGGGGTTCTTACCGCAGCATTTTCCATGTTCTGCACAAGTTGGACACTCCCTTGTTAGAATTTGTACTAACCCACCCCAAATACTGTGAGTCTCAGGTTCCGTTTGCTTCTGTGAGTTAATTAAAATGGTTTTGACTGATACGCGGATGTAATTCCTGATTAATTCCTGATCTTTGAAGGTCTGCATGCTCCAAAGTTAGTAACGATGTAGGAGCCACAGGATAAGCACATGTCTCTGCCCAATGCAGAAGGACAAATATTCTTCGCAAATATTCTTGTCTCTGGGTTAGACTACATGTACATAATTGCACCTTGGGGGGTTATTTTTCCATGGAAAATGGACTTGAGCTATTCATTCTTTGACAAGGATTGTTTTAAGATATTCCAGGTTTAATTGATGTTGGGTACCTTCTATTGTAGCTCTTGTTATAAGAAAAGGGGAATGTCAGAGCTGGGAACTGCCTGTTAACCATGTTGAAGTCAGTAATCACTTTATGTAATAATTTGTTGCTGCACTTGAAGACGACCATCTGAAGATGTGATGATGGTACAGGAGACATCAGGGGCCCAATGTCCTGCCCTTCCAATGACAAAATGGTCATGTCTTCCTGATTTGGATAGTGCAGACTCTTAGAAATAGCAGGTGCATCTCTTGCGTTTTTTATTCCCTTGTTCCTGTCTCCCTCTTCCCCCCTCCCCCCCCAAAAAACATCTATGTATCTAAAGCAGGAGGTATGGTCTGGAGGTTAAAGCTGTGCCTTGCCTGAAGAAGCTAAGTGGAAGTAACCCTGGCCATGATTTGTATGGGAGACCGTCATAGCTGATAATAATAATAAAGCTCTTCCTTGAACTTTGGTCCCAGTCCTCATGAAGTGTTTGCACCAGCAGAAGTGCTACTGCCATAGTGTAAGTGCTGCTTTGATAATGTGTGCAGTGAGGCTGCCAGTTGTGTGCACCAACAAACACACCCTTGAGCTGGGCAGGGGGAGGAATCTGCAATCTATGTATAGTTTGTACTGGCATTGAGCAGAATATGTGACTACCCAGGTAGAGACTTCACAGTGATTGTATTTGGGCACAACTCTACAGCCCTGGTTGGCAACCTTCAGTCTTGAAAGACTATGGTATAAGCCTACAGCAGCCACTATTCCCAGGTGGTCTCCCATCCAAGTACTAACCAGGCCTGACCCTGCTTAGCTTCCGAGATCGGGCATCTGCAGGGTAACCATGCAGCCCTACAGTTTTCCCAAGTGCTCCAGAAGAGTCTTAATCCAAGCAAATGGGTGAAGTGCTGCTCAGAGGGGAGGGAGGGCAGAGTGATAACCTGGGTTTGTCTCCTTTTACTTTGCAGCTCTCTGAATATTCCTCCAAGCCTCTGCGCCTTTTTATTTAGCAGCAGTGAGATACTTGTCAGTCAGTACCATGGACCTGAATTCCTGCAAATAACTAGAGGAACAGGGACAGGATTGGTGCATTGACTGATGATGCCGCCAGCAGCTCTCTTCTCAGGCCATCCTGAAGGTGGCTTTTCTGTGTGTAGCTCTTAACATGCGAAGTGAATAGAGGGACGTGCCTTTCCCTCTTGCACAACTCCAGGACATCCACTAAAACTGAGTGGCAGGCGAGTTAGAAGAGACAAAAGAAAATATTTCTTTACCCAGCGTGTAATTAAGCTGGGGAACCCCTTTCCACAGGATGTGGTGACAGTAGCTGGCTTAGGGATTGGACAGATTTCTGGAGAGAAGGCCCATCATAGTTTACAAGCTGTAATGGGTATATGCAACCTCTGGGTTTTAGAGGTAATCTATCTCTGAATGCTAGATGCAAAGGAGTGGCAACAGCATATGGTATCTTGTTAAGTGCCCCCAAGGCATCTAATGGGCTACTGTGAGATACAGAAAGCTGGATTAGATGAGCTCTTGGCTTGATCCAGCAGGGCTCTTGTGAAAGAGGTTGCAAATTTTCTGAACACAGCTTATTGGTTTCTTGCTCCCTTCAGGTTCTGATAAGACTTCTCCTACCCCGGCCAGCCATGTTTCAGACCTAAAGGAGGTGGACAGGCTGATTAATATCAAAAATGGTACCATTTGTTGTGTGATCAAAAATATAATTAGAAAATGATAAATGTACCAACAAGTATCAAAGATGAAAATGGCAAACCTCCCTCAACAGTACGTAACTAGATATTTCAAGGTCTACAGTTAATGTGAGTATAAATTAGCTCTGAAGTCCATAAATGCATATCTTTATATCTGGAATTAACATCTGAATAAATTCAGAAGGAAGGCTGATCCATTAATTCATTTCAGATCATTCCGATCTTTCAATGTGCAAGAAACAACATGTACCAGCAAGCAAGGTGACTCTCCTTACAATGACAATAAATACCACTGTCCCTTATAGTTGCTGTAAAGCTGCACAATTCTGCTGTGAATAGACTTGTGTGATTGTCTCTGGGAAATCTTGCTGGCTGATCTCAGAGAGCATGATGAATTCTGCAGCTTCAGGGCAACTCTTGAGTTCCGGTGGTATTTATTATCATCGAAAAGATAATCACGTTGTGGGTTCTGCTTCTTTGTACACTCATACCACTGTAGTGTGGCTTTTCTAGGTATATTTTGTGATAGCCGGCCGCTGATCTTGCTGTTGGGCTTCAAGTTAAACACACAAGACTAGCACTTGGAGATCGGCACGCAAAGACCTTATTCACCCATCATCTTACCACTAGTGGTATGCATACCACTGGCCAAGCAACACCAAACATGTCAGAGGCACACACCTGCAGGCTTAACTCTTGCGTTTACATTCTGACCAAAATGCAACTATACATTTGGTCAACCTGTCAATCATACATTTCAAAGTTGTTCATGTAAATGCTAGTTTTGCTAAGCCACGTTTTAAGCCCAGCTTGTCCCAAAATGCTCAGAACATGGCAAACATTAAGGAGCACTGGTTTTTTTCATTCTGGGAAGCACAAGGTGTCATAGTTCAGTCTGCACTGATGCTTTTCCTCATCCATGTGGCAAACCAGTTTTACTCTCAATCGGGGCTTTTCAGACATCTTTTGATGCGCAAGTTCAGCTTTTCTGAGTTGCACTTTGCAGGGTCCCCACTCTGGAGAACACACACACAAACATCCCCATTACCAGCAGGAGGTGACTACACAACTCTGCACCAAGTATTTACAGTGCCTGTTCCGTACTTTCAAGACAGCAGCTTCTTCCACCTCTCTTCACGTTAATATCATGCGCTTCATTCTGGTGCACACAGAAGCAGATCCAAGGGTTCCTGCCAGACACTTGCACAGCGATCTGCAGTGGTAGTGTGAGATTAACTCTTCAGAGTCTCTTCTGCTGGGGAGGAATTCTCAGAGTGCTGGTCAAGTGTGGAAAGAGGGGCTGGTGGTGCTCTCTCTTTAAGGCAAGGATTTCCAACCCTTTTCAGCTCATGGCACACTGACCAGGCACTAAAATTGACAACAGACAACATCGGTTTTCTTGACAATTGACAAGGCTCATGGAGCTGCTGGTGGGGGGGCTCACATCCCCCAATGGCCCTACTAATAAATGGCCCTTCCCAAACTCCCATGGCACTCCTTCAGACCATCTGCAACACACCAATGTGGTTTTAGTTCCACTATGCAGGGTATCCACTGTGGAGAACACACACACACACACACACACACACACACACACCATCACCAGCAGGAAGTGATACAAAAGAGGACACCTGGTCACCCTGGCTACAATCCTATCCACACTTTCCTGGGAGTAAGTCCCATTGACTTTAATAGGACTTTTGAGCAGACCTCCCTCAGATTGGACTGCCTGGCTCCATTGCACTCAATGGGACTTACTTCTGAGTAAGTCTACTTCTAAGTAGGCATGCCTAGGACAGGGCTGCCTGACTCCACTGCACCCAATGGGACTTACTTCTGAGTAGGCACGCCTAGGACTGGGCTGCCTGGCTCCACTGCACCCAATGGGACTTACTTCTGAGTAGGCAGCCTAGGGCTGGGCTGCCTGGCTCCACTGCACCCAGCGGGACTTACTTCTGAGTAGGCAGCCTAGGGCTGGGCTGGGCATTGCAGCCAACGGGACTTACTTCCGAGTCAGAGGGGCTCGCTCTCCCCGCTGCTCCTGCGGTCCGCGTGCGCAGCCGCCTCCCCGGCGGGGGCCACCGCGGCGCAGGCCCTGCCGGCGGCGGCGGTCCAGTCGCGCTCGATGTAGAGGTGGTAGGGGTCGTGCTTGGACTCCAGCTTCCTGGAGCGCGTGTAGGCCAGGATCAGGCCCCCGGCCAGGCAGCCGTAGAAGATCATGATCAGCAGGATGTACAGGTAGGCGTCGTCCTCGCCCTCGCCCCGCGCAGACGCCCCTCCGGGCGCGCCGCTGCCGTTGGAGCCGCGCAGCTCCCGCAGCAGGAGGCCCAGCAGCGGCCCCAGCCGCCCCTCGCTGCAGTTCATGCCGCCCCTCGCGGCAGCCGCAGGGCTCTCCCCTCCCGGAGAACTTGCCCCCCAAGACCCCCCCACACCTGCCCCGCCTGGCCAAATGCAGCCCCCTCCCTTCCGGCGCAACGGTCCTCTTCCCGGCGTCTGCGGAACTCCTGGCCACGGGATGTGGCGCTGGGGGGGGCAGGGAGGCAGCCAGGCGGAGGAGCCTGAGCAGCTCTCTGTGGATCAGACCTGCTGCTGCCGCCCCTCCTCTCTCTCTCCCACGCCTCCAAGACCCTCTAGCAGCTGCCCCGCCTTGCCAAATGCAGCCCCCCTCCCTTCAGGCGCAATGGCCCTCTTCCCAGCGTCTGCGGAACTCCTGCCCACGGGATGTGGCCCTGGAGGGGAGCAGGGAGGCAGCCAGGCGGAGGCTCCAGAGCAGATCTCTGCAGACCAGCCCTCTTTATTTCTCCCGCGCCCCAAAGACCCCCTGGCACCTGCCACGCCTTGCCAAACGCAGCCCCCCTCCTTTAAGACAGACACAATAGCTCTTTACCCCAGCGTCTGTGGAACTCCTCGCCATGGGATGTGATGCTGGAGAGGACAGGGAGGCATCCAGGTGGCAGATCTCTGCAGAGTCCTGGCACGTAGGGGATGTATTTTGTTGCACACCCGTTAAGGTGTAGATCTGTTTTTCAAACTGTGGGTCGGGACCCACTAGATGGGTTGCAAGCCAATTTCAGGTGGGTCCCCATTCATTTCAACTTCTTATTTTTAACATACTAGACTTGATGCTGCCATGGTATGTGACTGCATTTAGGGAAATGTGACAGACCTGTACTTTGAACAACCTATGTATATTCTTTTAACCATGTTAGTAAATAGGACTTGCTCCTGGGTAAGTGCCAGCAGGATTTCCACTTAGGAGTGTTAAAAATTTTCCTGCTTGCTGATGTCACTACCGGTCATGACATCACTTCCAGTGGGTCCTGACAGATTCTCATTCAAAAAAGTGGGTCCTGGTGCTAAATGGGTGAGAACCACTGGCGTCGATAAATTTGTACTGTTTACCTGCAAGGTACCTGAAGGTGGTTGTAGTGGTTTGGGAGTTGCACCTGGATGACCCAGGTTCAAATCCCTGCTCCATCGTGAAGCTTCCTGGGCAACCTTGGGCCAGTCACTGCTCTCTCAGCCTCACCTACCTCACAGGGTTGTTGCGAGGACAAAAAGAGGGGAAGGAACTATATACGTACAACCCCTGTGCTCCTTAGAGGAAGGTATAGAAATGTGTAAATAAATAAATGTGTTGCATTAGATTCTAGCCTCACTTTCTTTTAAAGTAGCTTCCTCTCTATTTCAAGGAGAAATAAAAAGAAGAGAGGATATGGAGTTTGAAACTTGCTGTAAGTATTTGTTCTAGGGGAAGTGAACATGTCCGGGATGCATTCTCCGCCAGCCAGAGTTCCTTCGTGTACACAGAGCAACTCAGAAATGACCAAAAAAGGCATGCTGTCTCTGCAGCCCTTTTCTTCCAAGGCACAGCTATGGATTGCTTGGGGTGCTATTTTTTACCTTTCCAAATGCACCCACCCACCCGGAGTCAAACTCCAGCCACCAGCTGTACGGCACTCCCACTAATCCGGCATCAACATGGATTTCAAATGGCCACTGGAGCTACATATTCCACTTACTGGGACATACTGGGACAGGTAGATGTTTTTTTCTTAAGGACTGTGGCCTTCCCAAAAGAGTATCGTAAGGGAAAATGCAGCAGAGATTGTAAGATACTTTGCAAGTCAAAAATACCATAAAGACTTCATAAGCGGTCTGGACAGCCAGGTGTTGGCAGTCCCGCCAAGCTTCAGTAGCCATCCAAGCTACATCAGGTAGCAGGTGCCCCCACCAACTGGGTAACGTGGCACCTTTTAAAGTGGTGCCCTCTTATATTTAGCTGGGGGAGAGCAACTGGCCCTCTTCACCCCAGCATGGTGCCTCTTCTGAAGGAGGGGAGGCTAGTTAGCCTACAGTAGACATAAGCCTTCTAGAGAGATTTGATGAGATGCTTCCTCGCAAGGAAGCTGCTTGAATCGCATATTGGGTGGCTATGCTGTACTGTCAAAACTAGAACCAATCAGGCAAAATTGGTGCCATTTTTGGATTCAGCACCCCACATATACCCAAGAGGTCTTAACAGCAAAATGCGTGTTGGCCTGTGTAATAATCAGCAGTAGGACCCTGGCCTGGTACAGGGTCTCCCCCACCGCCATGCCTCTCTTGATGATGGTCTGCTGGGAGGGGCAAGAGGTGCCACCTATGCTCTGTGCTAGAGGTTGTCCCAGCCCCACAAATCCACAGCAGGCTCCTTCCCCCCCCTTTCTAGTAGCTCATCATAGTCCCACATATTTGATAAAGTAGCACCTGATCCCAGACATGCTGAGTTATTGAAAGTCTATTCTCTCTCTTTATATGTACACTCACATATGCAAACAATGAACAAATGCCTGTTTTCTCTTTAGCCTTTTATCCTGCTTTCGAAAACACAAAAATTCCCCCCCTTCATTTCTGATCGGGACAAACAGGCACACAACGGCCCCACCACACCCTCTGTGGTCATTAGTGAACTATGAAACTTAGACCAGTGCACACACAGCTGTTTAAATGATCCTGCCTTATACACCCAGGCTTTGTTCAGCTGATGTGTACACAAAACATGTATAGAACACAGAGGGGCAAATTGTTGCAGGATACAAATTGCTGCCGTGCTACCCTCAGCCCACAAGGGAGTCCAAAGGCACCTGTATTCACTGCCAACAAGAAAGTTGGTCTTGTTTCTGCAGAAGCAACCTGCTGTTATTGGCCCAAGGCTGCAATCCTAACCATACTTTCCTCAGAGTAAGCCCCAGTGAACAAACTAGGACTTACTTCTGAGTAGACCTGATTAGGATTGTGCCCCTAGTCTCACAGAGCCTGCTAACCACCACCCCATCCCTGTTAAATGGAAGAGGACCTGCCTCGGGTTCCACAGGAGGTACCAAGAGACCGTGAGGCAGAGTAAATGCTTGTTCACTCCTGTGAGCAATCTGTGTAGCTCCTTAACCCAAAGATCTTAGGCTAGCCTAGTTTAACTTCCTTTTATCTTATTAAAGAGACCAGCATCTTAGTTGGACTTCGGCAAACTGAAAATTTTAAACTACCATGAGTGACATTGTTGGCAAGGGGAACAAAAATCTCTTAAACACCATGACTTTCTCCACCAATTAAGCTGTATTCCATGTTGGAAAGTTCTTTAAAAAACGGTGCAACCTGAAGCTTGCGTCAGTCGATAAATCCACACGAACACAGGCATGAAGGGACTATATAGGGCAGATACACATAATGCATTCTAAACACATTTTGAGAGCTGCCATTTAGATGTGAAAGCATACAACAGCTATTTACTCCATACATTCATTGTATCGATGTTTGTTTTTTGATGAATTCAAAACAGCAAATTTGTGTCTAAATAACAGTAACTTTTTTCCAACAGACTGTTACAATGTAATGACAAACTTTTTAAAACCGCACGTGCCGCTACTGATCCAGAGGGGAAGCATTTCCTATGTATGTAAACAAGTGTATGTGTTTGATTAACAACCACCAAGAGGCATTTTCCTGGTCCCTTTTTGCAAAGGCTCAAATCCCTGTCCCATTAGCAGCAATGAAATTGGACTTGCAGGTTTGTGTCTTGACAAGTTCAGTTGGCAGTGTGCTGGTTTGGCTGGAGAACTGAGATTAAAAACACATCCCATGTGGATTCAACACAAAAATTGGTCCCCATGAACAGGACGGCCAGGATACTGGCTCAAAAGTTTTAAAGGTAACTGGAACTAGCAATTTATTGTTGCTTTGAAAAGTTGGCCGACCCACACATACACCTCATAGAAGGAAAAACTTGCCCGGCTGCATAAAAAACAGCTCTATACAGAGATGACATTTCATACAAAAACTCGTCATTCTTTAGAAACAATGCAAGATTATTTTCGTTGTGACCATAATATACACATTTAACTAGGATGAACACAAAAAAAATCAGATTTATAAATACTTTAGATCCAAGGCAAAACTGTAACACACTGCAATCAAGGGCCACAGCTGTACAAAATGGAAGCAACATATATAAAAGGAGTAAGAAAAAAGTGCAGAGTAGAGACCAGCATCAAGAATTGCCACATCTTACAGTATTTCTGGTTCAAGTGTGAAATGTTAGCAGGTATACACAGGCCCAGAACATGTCAAGGGGCCCCCAACACACCTCTGTTGAACACAGCGCGTACAATGCAAACTGCAGGAAAGCTCCCTTTTCAAGAGACCAAGAATTTCCAGTTTTAAAACCAATGTTTTCAAACAGAAAGACCACATTGTAGATACAGTATTTTCTCCCTTTTGACAAACCTTTTTTTAAAAAAAGCAAAACTTCCAGAGACCAAGCTCACCACTCACAAATAAATAAATAAATCCTCAAATTCCTACATGCAAACTGTTGTGTGACGTTAGACAATTGAAAGGACAATTTCTGTTTAAATTGAAAGCAAAAAATTTTGGAAAACCAGGATTTAAGTTCCTGGTGTGGATGTGTTTAGAGGAACAGGCACAGAGATCCAAGAGAAGTACACGTGCATCTTTAAAAGACTAATATTCCACATAATAGCTTTCGCCATCAAACTTGTTTAGTCCCACTGATTTCAGAGGAATTAACCTAGTTTAAATAAATGACCTAAACATCTGTGGGGGGGGGGCAGCGTTCCCCATACAAACCAGCTTAGTAGTCAATGAAAATGGTCATCAACCTGATATCTTTTTAGGTTTGAATAAAGCAAAGAATCATGGGGGCAGTGTCAGAAGCACACTATGTAAATCTCAAGGAACTGGCAGGATGCATTTGAAGATGTGGATTATAAATCTTTTCAGTTCAGGTCTATTCTCCTGTTATGTATATTTGTCTTCCTTTTAGGCACTGCAAGTACTTGGAATACTAGCATGTAGAAGAGCCCATCGGCATGGCATTTCTTGCCCTTTTAAATTCAGAATTTTGAACATACAAAACAACAAGGGAATGTTGTGATCTGTGCTCAGTGAAGGGCAGGGGATGTTGGAGAGAAAGCTGCATTTACACAGTTCTTCCACGTAGAGTAAAAAGGAGCAAACTGGAACCGGGTCTTAATACTCTAGAAAAAAACAAAACTCCACTTCTTCCTGGAGCACTTTCACACAGCCAGAATTACTTATTCAGTAGCTTGAACTACAACAAACTGCATTCAGTGTGTATTGCTATTAACTGAATAAGATACAGCACAAGGGGTACCATTTTAGTTGCAAAAATGCACATCACCAAACTATTACGTCTGTTGAACGTGCACATCGTACGCTACTGTATACTGGATTTGTTTGGTTTGGGCTATGTGAAAGTACCTCAAAAGGAACGAGCTTTTCTCCTTGCCTCTTAGCACCTTGTGTCTACAGTCACATGGACAGATGCTACTTTATCTAGCGAAGGACCTGAGATCGAACATTTCTGTGGAGCGCTGTGTAGGAAGCCACAAGCTTGGTTCTGCCTACTTTTCTTTCTTTCTTAACAGTGCACACGTTAAATATAGGCTCATTTTTAAATCATCAGGCTGGAATCCTCAAAGACAACTTCATTCTTTATGGAGTAAGAGGAGCCAGACTATCAGGTAGAAACAAAAGGGTCACCCAATGAGGGAGTTTCATATGAACACAGCCATGTCAGTATTGGGAGTGATCAGATGAAATAATGGCAGTGGGTCAGTCGTTCTAACAGCATCTTGAAAAAAAATGTAGTACAGAAAGCCAGGGCTGTTTCTCTTTAAAATGGAGAGTGGCTTTCAGAAACTTTCACCTCTCCATTTTATCATCACAGCCAACACTAAAGAGATTGTGTTCATCACTCAGAGCCCAATCCTATTCTTCCCCCCTGCGTGATTTGGGAGTTATTTTCCTCCGTACATCCGCTCAATGTCGTTGAGGTAATGGTTCTTCAACTCCTTCCTTTTCAATTTGAAAGCATCTGTTACCAGGCCAGTCTCTGGAGTCCAGGGTTCTGGGCTTAATCGCACTTTGGCTGGTACTTCAAATCTTTCCAGCTTCACTGCAAGAGCAGGGAGGGGGAATTGGGAAAGAGAGTTAACATATACACAGTACATTAACAGCCAGCCAATGCATGCACATAAACATGGCCTATACACTGTATTAGCTTACCCCTGCTAATTGGGTAAGAGGCACTTTTTCAAGTGGGTGCCCCCTTTTTTTAGCAGGGGGAGAGTAACTGGCCCACCTCACCCCAGAAGTGTCTGTTCTAGTGGCTGTCTGCTGGTATTCATTTGCATCTTTTTAGATTGTGAGCCCTTTTGGGACAGGGAGCCATTTAGTTATTTGATTTTTCTCTGTAAACCGCTTTGTGAACTTTTAGTTGAAAAGCGGTATATAAATACTGTTGTTAATAATAATAATAATAATAATAATAATAAATATTCAGTTGCACACGCACAGCGATGGATCTAAAGCTCTGGCTGCCCAAACCATGTTAAACTAGAGCAAAGATTTCACACTTTTCAGGAAAATGTGTCTGCCTTTACTGACCTTCTCACTGAGGAACCCCAGGATTCTGTGGAATCCTAAAACTAAAAGCCATGAATCCACATTGATTTAGTTCTGTTGATTTTAATGGAAATCAACTGGGCCTAATCTAAAGCCTGTATTATGATAACTGTTGCCGTGACTCACAGAAGGGACCTGAGACCCACACCAAATAGAAAATTATTCAAGGAAATATGTCACAGGTATCAGTACCTACATAAGGCAATAAATTATTAACAAAAATGCCAATACTACACTGTGTACCTAAATAAAAATTAGCTATATGCACAAGAGCATACAGAAAAGATTGAGTGTTCAACACAAGCAAATATCTGCCTCACTTGATTTAGTGGTACTCACTTCCTGTAAGTAACAGAATTGTAATTACTGGGATTTCATAATGTTTCTATATTGGGTTGCCCTCCACCCATTTCTATTGTTTAATTCAAAGTCAGCTTGCATAATCTGCGAAAATGAAAGGGCAGAGCAACAAACTACACAGACACGTTGAATTCCCTCTACAAAACACATTCACACCATCAAAATATGTCCACTAGGTGGCAGAAGAGTTGTAATAGGATGAAGAAAGCACTGCCTCTGAGGCTGCAATGCTAACCACACCTTCCTGAGAGTAAGCCCCATTGAACAAAATAGGACTTACTTCTGAGTAGACCTGGTTAGGATTGTACCCTGACTTACCTAACGTTTTCTGGAATGGAACCCTTACATTAAATTGATTTTCACACGTGTCAGGACGAGAGCGCTGCAGTCCCATCTTCCACGTGCATCAATCTGGTCCCTGGCCCTCCCAGCGGTGCACGGGTGGTTCCTCTTGCCCCTCTCTGTAGCAGCACAGAGGGGGTGAAGGCCTCTGCCAGGCTGAAGGTGTTGGCCCTGAAGGGTGTTTGGTGTGCCATGATGACCAAGTCACTTCAGGGCCAATGCAAAGCTTGCGTAAAGCCTTTCTGCCTCTTCCCACCCTTCTCCAAAGAAGATAAAAGCAACCCAAAGCTCTCCTCATACGCCATTCTTCAACAGAGTTAGTGCAACTTATTTGGAGGGTGGTGGGAATCATTATTAGGATGCCATTACTCCCCAGGTCTTGGCTTTTCACCTGGTTCCGTTTCCTACAACTCATTTTAACTGGAAGTCTATTTGTGCACATGGATGTTATTCAACATGCGCACAACACTTTCGACAAAGACAGCCCCAAAAGTACTTGGTATGCACAGCTCGGCATAGTTCATGGTGTAAAGCTACCAATGGCAACAGTTTCAAGCAACAGGAAGCACAGTTGTCCTCTGTGGCAGAACAGCTGCATGCTCTACACAAGCATGAAACTCAATCTGGCCCTAAAATTGGAATCTTGGGAATGGGGAGAAAAGTAGTCCAGGACAGCTGGATTCCAGCCACTCAGGCACAATTCTTTTAACCTTTATGCCCTTGAACGGAAAAAAGGGGAGTGAGGAATGGTCCCCTGAAAGAAGGCTTATCCCTTGTGCCTTTCCTCTGCGAGAAATAACCAACACAGTACAACATGTACTGAGAGCCATGGTGGTGTAGTGGTTTGGGAGGTGGACTTAGACCTGGATGATCCGGGTTCAAATCCCCCCCAGCCACAAAGCTTCCTGGGTGACCTTGGGCCAGTCACTTTATCTCAGCCTCACCTACCTCACAGGGTTGTTGTGAGGACAAGAAAGAAGGGAGGAGCAGCTGTGTAAACCGCCCTGAGCTCTTTGGAGGAAGGGCGGTATAAAAATGTGAATAACAAACAAACAAACAAACAAATAAATGACATCCCCTTGAGGCTTATCCATACTTCACAATGCTGTGTATTGTGGCACAAAAGGAACTGTGTTTGCTTACTTTTGTTCGCCACTTCTTTAATTTCTTTCAGGACTTCGGATTCCATGATCATGTTGTTACAGATGTCCGCAAAGCTTCCACTCACACCCTTCCGTTCAGCAAGAGCCGTTAGTTTTTTCTGATTGGGAACCACAATGCTGATCACATAAGACTGGTCACTAGAACGGAAGCAAGAGAAACACCGTTTTTGGTCTCGGTTCATCCAAATGTTAATATGGGACTCAGCTAGAAGCTTGCTTCAGTTCTACAGATTTGCAGCGATTTGGGTCAGTTCTCCTTTCTACAGTATCAATCCAATTACTCCAGCCTGCCCAGAAAGAATGGATGCACAGAGCCGACACAATTCTAACCCACAAGCCTCAGTAAGAATATCAGGCAGATCTAGTCCTATTCCTGCTCCTCACACAGAAGGCAGCCCTCAATTATCAACTATCCCCTGTACAGAGACAAGGAGGAAAGTACTGCATGTGGCTCCTTTTATATTTGCAGCTTTATTGGTGACTTTCAGGTGCTGTGTGACTAATAAACACACCCTTGCTGGCCTGGAAGTAAAAAACGAAACTCCTCTCTTTGCCCCTGCCTTCTGGGTGCTTTAGATCTGAAAAAAGCATTTCATATCAGGTTTGATTTCTAGCCAACCAGCAGTTCTAAGCATAAGAAAGCCTTTGGGTGGGGTAGAATGGATTTTTTCTATACATAAACAAAGCAGAACTTTAGCCAACCATGTTTTTCTTTTTTTAAAGCTTCCCATAAGAAAACAGCCAACAAGTGCAAATCTTACCTTTTGGCATAAGCACAGATATTGTCCACAAGTGAACAGTTTTTCAGGGCTGCCTCAACTTTACCCAGAGATACGTATTCTCCTGCCTGCAATTTCACCAAATCTTTCTTGCGATCTGAAGGAAAAATTGGGCAAAAACTTCAATGCTTTAAAGAGATTTGCAGCCCAAATCTGTTTATCGGAAATTAGTCCCACTGTACTCAATGGAGCTTACTCCAAGCACAGGATGAATGCGTACTGTATATGTGGAAAACTGGGAGCGGAATTACATTTTCAATCACAGTGGTTCTCAAGCTTTTAGCACTGGGACCCACTTTTTACAATGAGAATCTGTCAGGGCCCACCAGGAGCATGACCGGAATGACATCAAGCAGGAAAATTTTTGACAATCCTACCCCCACTTACCCCGGAATAAGTCCCATTTACTATCATTGTTAAAAGCACATACATAATAGCCTGTTAAAAGTACAGATCTGTAACATTTCCCCAAAGGCAGTTGCATACCATGGTAGCATCAAGCTTGATATACTAAAAATACTGAAATGAATGGGGACCCACCTGAAATTGGCTCACGGCCCACCTAATGGGTCCCAACCCACAGTATGAGAAACACTGTTTTATCACATATAGGGCACAATCCTAACCCCTTATGTCAGTGCTTTCCAGCACTGACATAGCAGTGCCAATGGGACGTGTGCTGCATCCTGCAGTTGGATGTCGCTCAGCGGCCTCCTGAAAGTAAGGGAATGTTTGTTCCCTTCCCTCAGAGCTGCACTGCCCTTATGTCAGTGCTGGAAAGTTAGGGTTAGGGTTATGGTTATAGGTTATGGCTTATGGGTTAGGATTGCGCCCTTAAGGCCATAGTTTAGCACACTCCTGCTAATGATGTAATAGAGAGGTATGCATGTTATACTTGCCAACGTTCTTTACCAAACCAAAACTGTCAGCAAAAAGATGCAACTGCTCTCTTAATTATTGTATTCTTAATACCTATGATTTGTAGACAGCCATCAGAATGAAATTCTCCAATATCTCCAGTACAAAACCATCGCTGTCCATTTTCATCAACAATGAAATCTTCTGCTGTCTTCTCGTCATTTTTGAAGTACCCCATTGAGACATTGGGTCCACCAATTAGGATCTCCCCCCTCGGGTTTGGCTTGTCCATATTAGTATACCCTCCTGAAAGAAGGTTTTAAAGAATAACTGGTGAATACAGCAAGAGTTGTCAGTCACTGAGAAATGAATCACAGCTATTCTATTTAGAAAACAAAGCAATTTAAAAATAAATGTTCTAATTGAGTAGTGGTAAGTAGTAACTAGGAATGACTAACAGCAACATTCACACACAATTTTACAAAAATACCACCTCCAATAGGATCACAACGCTTTCTATATCAAGCACTGCCAGCCTGCCTCACTTGCGTGGAAGACAGACACAAAGATTATATTCCTAAATGTAAGCCCCACTGACCTGAATTTACTTCTGACGAGACATGTATAAGACAATACTGTACACTGACAAATTTACACTAACTACATGAATCCGGAGGACCTGCTAGCCCAGCATTCTTGATACATCTGTTTTGACAGGACTTCCCTAGTCATTTCACTGGGGAGGAAGCAAACACCAGAACTGAAAAATCTTTAGGGGCAAGGAAAACTCCCAGCTGGATGACCATTTTTCCCCATACAAAAGACAGACAAAAGGGATGGAGGGTGGGACTGAGAAAGCCCAAGGTTCTTGCCTAATCTTTTCCTTGAAAAACAGGCCCAAGGAGGCATTTCTCTCCAAGGTTTGTATGTATGTCATATTGGTAACTGAAGCAGCTTTCAAACGTTTACTGGAAATACTAATTTCTATATACTATATATAATGTAGTAGATCTCGTGTTTCACTAAATTCACTACTATATCTATATAATGTGGTCTTACCTTCTTTCCAGTCTCTCAGTTTAATTTCACAACAGATAAGAGGAGCTCCTACTCTACCAGTGCTGTAGTCAGAAACTAGAAGGAAAGATCAGAAAAAGGAACTAAGAACAACCAAAGAAATATTAAACGACAAAGCCTAAAGAACTGCCAGAGCAATCATTTCCCTCCCCCCCCCCCAATTTTCAGTGGTGTAAGTGGAAGGAGTGCTGCCCTGGAATTCCAAGGCTATTCCCTTGCTCTGCCCTGCACCCCTTCTTAACATGAAATGGGGAAGGACCCCCGCGGCCAAGACAGACCGCTGTGACCCTCCTCAGCCATGCAACTGCCACTTTTCTCTATTTGTAGCTGTCAGTGACCCACATCCTTACCTTCTGTGATTGTCCCTGCTCCACAGGTTTCCGTTAACCCATAACCTTGGCCGACAGGACAGCAGAAACAGATGTTCATGAATCTCTGTGTCTGAGGTGAAAGTGGCGCTCCTCCTGAAAGCATCATGCGCACATTCCCTCCGAGCAGTGCTTTCACCTTTTTAAACAGTATTCTTATCAAAGAAAAACAAAAACCAAACACTGGCATTAGTATCGCAAGAGCATCTTTCATGTGACTATTATATGGAACACTCCTTCCTAATACCCACTCCCTGATCTGATTATACCCTATGGTTGAAAGTGGATTGGCAGGAATAAATTTTTTAGACCCTAAAACTGGAAGTACACTTTGACATGAACAAGGATGTTTCAGACCATGAATAGATCTGGCCAGATCAAATACGAGTTGAATATTTTAATCCAACACTCATTGGGAAGCAGAGTTTAAAACAAAAATCACCTATGACACAAGTAGAATGTAGGGTGTAAGTAAAATCTTTGAGTTGTACCACTCACCAGCAAGACACTGCAATCAATACTTGTGCCCAAGTTCAGAGAGAGAGAGAGAGAGAGAGAAGCCTCTCAACTGATAGAACGAGACACTTTCCTATCCTAAATGACCTCACAGTGGTAGCATTAAGGTACATACCATAACCCTGGCATCAGCACCATTCAAACACAGAGAAGTTACAGTTAATAATTTCGCTACTCTGGTCTTTCAGAACTGGCACACAGTATATGAATCTCAAGACTCAGAACCAGCACACATGGATTTGTCTCAAAGGACAAGTGTTGTCCCCTATGAACATACTGACCAAGATAATCTGTCTTAAGACTGTCAACCATATGAATTGTACTTACAAGTTGCACAGAGGAGCATCATATCCCTTTTTGATCTGTTCCAATTTATAGTCGTATCCTATCTTGAACAATGTTCTCTGAAAGTAAGTCATCTCTTGAACTTTACTCATAACGTTCTTATATATTCGGTCCATGATTTCCTACAACGAGGAGGAAAGCGGGCAGGGAAGAGAAGGATTGTGAGAAAAGTTGCCATTCCTGATTCTGTTTACACTAGCAGTCTAACAGTCTGGACAGAAGCGGATACAGCACCAGCTCATTCATTTTAAACAGTAGAGTCATTCCTTTGTTGTGTAACATTTTAATGTGCAATCTAGTTAATCCATTTGTGGTCAGTTTCAGCTGGGGGCTATTCTGTGTTCCTGGAAAAAGTGGAAGCATGCAGTGGAAAAATTGAGCTTTTCTCCCTCGCTCGGAGATAAATCATTTCAATGGCTACAAACATTTTTTTTTAAAGGTTAAGATAAAGTGCCTTAGTTTCTCCCTCCTCCCCAACCAAACTGCATCACTGTGGTATTTAAAAGCAATATATATAAAGGTCTCCAGTTCCGATTTGTGCTATTTAGGAAATTTTGTTGTTGTTTTTAACTTTTTGAAGAAAGGGGTAATTCTGTTGTGCCAACATTCTAAAGGTTAGTTGCCTCTCAGCTTCTTTGTGTGTCAGTAGTATGGGATTCACAGTACACTCACGAACTTGGTAAGCATACAAATGAATTACATTAAACTGATTCTATATAAAAGAAAGTGTCTGCTCCAGGAACGACACCCCTCCCAAGTGAAACCTTGAAGAGAGTTACTGCCGGTCATCAACACAAAGCGAGATGAACCAATGGCCTGACTGAGACATGTTCAAATTTCCAATGCATGTGGAAAGTAATGTTCATCTGGAACAGTAGCAGTCAGTTATGTAAATTTGGGGGGTTCACTGTAAATAGATGAGTACAAACCTATGGCTTCATTTTTTGCATTTACATTTGCATTGCTCAGTCTCACAGATGCAAGTGTCAAATTAGAGCAGTGGTTCCCAAACTATGGGTCGGGACCCATCATTGGGTTGCAAATCAATTTTAGGGGGGTTATGAAAATGGCAAGGTGATAAGGAAAATTATCAAGGCCGATGGAAACCGAAATGGATCAGTACATGTGTGTTTACTCATGAGTAGACAAATGTGCCTTGGTTCACTTCAAAGGGCAGGCCAAAGAGAATGCAATGCCACCAGAATGGCCCCAATTCAGTGAAAGTAGGTATCAACAAACTCTTGAGAAGGAAGTATTCCCCCCCCCCAAGTAAGGAAATGTACTGAGCCCTATGGAAAGGGGAACTGAACCACAAGTGTGTGTTTACTCATCAGTAGATGAATGTGTTTTGGCTCTTATTGAAGGCCAGGCTAAGGGCAATGCAAGGCCTCCAGAATGGTCTTGATCTGATGAACGCTGAGCTCAAACAAATGCTCCAGAAGGCTCCCCCCATGGCAAAAAGGATAAACACAGAGGCTTGAGCTGCTGGAAAAGTGAAACTTCTTTTTTGTCTTGTAAAACTAGGTGGATCCTGACAGAGTGTCCTTTTAAAAAGTAGGTCCCAATGCTCCGACGCAATGCTCCCAAGGCCTCCAACGCATTCTCGGCATTACCTGGCAGGACAAAGTTCCAAACAACACAGTCCTGGAACGTGCTGGAATCCCTAGCATGTATGCACTGCTGAAACAGAGACGCCTGCGTTGGCTCAGTCATGTTGTGAGAATGGATGATGGCCAGATCCCAAAGGATCTCCTCTATGGAGAACTCGTGCAAGGTAAGCACCCTACAGGTAGACCACAGCTGCGATACAAGGACATCTGCAAGAGGGATCTGAAGGCCTTAGGAGTGGACCTCAACAGGTGGGAAACCTTGGCCTCTGAGCGGCCCGCTTGGAGGCAGGCTGTGCAGCATGGCCTTTCCCAGTTTGAAGAGACACTTGGCCAACAGTCTGAGGCTAAGAGGCAAAGAAGGAAGGCCCATAGCCAGGGAGACAGACCAGGGACAGACTGCGCTTGCTCCCAGTGTGGAAGGGATTGTCACTCCCGAATTGGCCTTTTCAGCCACACTAGACGCTATGCCACAACCACCTTTCAGAGCGCGATACCATAGTCTTTCGAGACTGAAGGTTGCCAACAAGTAATGCTAAAAAGTTTGGGAACCATTGAACTTTAGTTTTAACACTGATATATACATGTGGTATATGCAATCCTCCCCTTGCCTATTTGAGCCTTACAAGCCCTATGAGGTGGTGTGGCCCAGAGTCATACACAGTATGCTTCATGGCTGAGTGGGGATCTGAGCCTAAAACCAACTCTGTAGTTCTAATCCAGCAGTTAGCTACTACACTGCACCTCTGCTGCTGAAGCTGTTGTTACACAATTATATGAAGATAAAGATATGAAAATGAACTTAATTGCACATCACTATCCATACTTACAGGCACAGCTGCCATCAGTGTGGGTTTCAGAACAGTGCAGTCTCCTTTGCTTCCCTTCTTAATTTTACTTGACTGCAGAGAGAGGGAGAGAAAGTTTAAATCCAGTATTTTTTCCATAAGAAAAGGAAGTCGTGGAACTGATTTTGCGTTCTAGAGCTTTACCAACTGAAAGCAGTCAGTAAGCGAGTCAGACGAGCATGGCATTTACTGCATATGATAGTGCCTTCAAATTTATCATCCCGCAACTGAGACCATCACTCTATGTGGGCAGGTTGGTAAAACTGAGGCAAGATGGAACATTTTGGGAGAATCAGCTTTGCAAGCAATTAAATACAAACACAACGAAGAAAAAGTAACATTTAGGAATCTAGCTCCACTAAAAAAATGGACAAAACTTCACAAGTGCACTATTTTTTTTAAAGGCTATTTTGCTTATACTGTGGTGCATAACACAGACACAGGCTCAAGCACACCAGTACAGCAAGCCTGCAATTGCTCATCTTAACATGCTGTTGGATCTTTGGTGTAGCTGCACTGAATATGGACACACTTCTTCCTTGTTCACCAACAACACAGCTCAATATCCTTACCTGGTCTGATAGCGTGAGTGGAGAGGAGTATCCTATCCTGCATCCATAAGTAATACAGGAAATTTCTGCTGTCATTTCTAATACATGAGCCAGAGGCAAGTAGCCAATATATGTGTCCTTGGGCCTGAAGAGAAAGTATTATGTGTTTCAGTATGCTAATCAGAATATTCTGGTACATTGTTCTGAACAAGCAAGTAGAATGGTTTGTTTTCTGCCTAACGGAGGGCTACATCTATCCACATTCTTTCATATGCTGCCAGGTTAATAATGCCACTAATTAGTTTCAAAACCACAACTGGAGTGGAAAGAAACTTGTGTCTGTTGCTACAATCCACTAGTCTCCTTACAATCATTTCCCAGTCGCAAATCTTCTCTCCAGCTAATGGAGTTTGAGCTACAAGAGGTTTCCATTTCAAGTTTGGTTCTGTCCTGTCCCTAACCCCAGGAAATCCTCTTCCATGCCACAAGAAAAGAAAATTTTTAACTGGTGCATTCATGCCAATACTGAGTGATTCTACCCTAGTCCCGGCATACTGCCAACATAGCAGCTAGTGGTACTTGTGCTTCTCTTGCACATAACACATTTCCATAACACATCTTATGAAGTTTTGCCAAAACCTGTATATACTGTATGTAGCCACTGCCACAAGCTGGCCTAACCTGTCGGGGGTGGGGGGAATTCAGGGTGTTCTACTTCTTGGCATACAGAACCACATGTTTCTGCCTCACTTGACTATTAGCACTTCAGCAGCTGCACCATTAATCTGTAGTGCTGCTATTGTTCCTGAAATCTTAGGAACAGGCTGTCCACAGTGCAGGGTCTTTATCGAGAAAGGGGCAGGTGTTTGTCATGGTGTTTTGCCCAAGAGGCACACAGCAACATTTCTTTGGAAAAGCATGTGGTTTTGCAAACCACATGCTTTTCTTAGAACAAACCCTTAGTTTGCACATTATAAAGTAAATAACTGAACATGTTTATTAAAGAGCACAGTTCTGAGCAGAGGTGAGATGCAGAAGCTGTGGGTACACAAAGGAAAGGCAAGCAATGGGGAGACAAGGGATGACCCAGTCTGCTCCTTCCCTTACTCCTCCGTCAGCAAATAGTGCAAGGCACCCATGTATGGGATGCAGAGGTGCCAGGGAGAAGCAGATCAGCTAAGCCACTGCCATCTCCCCACCAGCCTTTGCCGTGTCCCACAAGGCCCAAGTAGCCTTGGTAGGCATAATGCGCATGTCCAAGGCTTGGACTGCAGGTCATTCCAGTGACTGGAGCAGAGAGCATCCAGCTCCTGTGTGCCCAGTGTAGCAACAACCTCTGCAGGATACCATTTTAGAGACATACACCAGGACTATACCTAGAGTGACTGCAGAAAGGCCAGGTTTTTGTTTTTCTTAAAAATGGTTTTAACACAAGCAGCAACTTCTTACCCCAGGCCAGGTATTCGCTCACACTGTCCTGTCATTCCAGCTATCAAATTTTTGTGCATCATCATTACTCCTTTGGGCTTCCCTGTGGAGCCACTGGTATACATGACTAAGGCCATGTCTGTAGGAACAGGTCGACTTGGAGGGATGCTTACTGCAAAGAGACATGGAGGGGAGGTGAAAAGTGACAGATAATTGATTGAGATACTGTGCTAAATGAAATGGTCAACGTTAAAATCAAAAGCTTGGGGGGGAATCCCACAAAAGGATTTCAATTAAGACAACCTACAAAAGTATACATAAGCAGGGCCCATCTCTCAACACTGGAAAGTTTTGTTCACAAATGTTAAGCGAGGCTGGTTGTGGGCAAGCCAGGCATCTTAGAGACACCAACTGCTGGCTATCTCTACCCTGGGCTTGGCACTGGCGCGTTCTGTGGAATACTTTCCCCAAAGGATACAATCCTCATTACCACTGGAAGCAGTTCTACACACTTACTTCAAGCTAGTCAGTGTGTGGTAGGAGTGCAGGCAGCAGCTACAGCAAGCTCTGTTATGGATAGAGAAATGCCTGGAAGGCCTAATGTAGTTGTAAAGCAGCAGCCTTCAGAATGGGAATCATGCCCTGCTGGACTTGAAGGGTGCCATGATTTGTATGCATCTGTTGAGGCATGCCTTGAACCCAATTTTGGCAATAGATGTAAAGACATGTTTATCCCTCGACAGAAGACCCTGTGCCTGGCTTGCCTCATCCCCAGAGACTTCAGGTGACCCATGAAGAGCTACTGGTTGAAGCAGACTATCCTCCCATTATATACATTTGCTCCTTTGCTCCAGGGCAACTGCGGAGGAACAAAAGATAAGGGGACAGAGCTAATCTATTCTCCTTTATTCCCTCATTTATTAAACCAAGTGAATCCTGTATAAATGCTCTTAGCAGGATACGAGGCACGGTCTGGGCAGAAGCGCCTTTACCACCAGTAGAGGATAAGGCATTATCAAACCCTTGAATGGCCCCCTGCATATCAAGGCAGATAAACCAATCCAGACTTCCATACTATACCAAGAGAGATGTTTACACAGGTCCGTCCTCCTTATCTGTGGATTTTGGACCTGTGAGTTTAACACACCGCAGCTTCCAAACCCATGGTGGAGGGCAGGACCTGAGCTTCCAGACGCAACTGGAGCGGTTCTCTGGTCGCGTCCAGAGGTAATATCGAACTGGCCCATGGACTTGCTTATCCACGGATTTTGCTATCCATGGGATGGTGTTGGGAACGGATCCCCTGTGAATATCAAGGTCCAACTCTAGTTTCAGCCACAGGGCCAGTGAAGTTATAAAGGAGCAACATTTTAAAAACATATTTACAACCTTGCTTCATGTATAGAAAAGTTACAGTGATGTGCCGGAGTGGCAGTCCTAGTCTCTCATCTGGTCTACTTACAGTTTTCTGGTTTGGCTCCCAGTTCTTCTACTGCTTGCATGCTGCTGATCTCCAGTTTTTTAGGATAGTCTGACTTATTGATAGTCTTCTTGTCCACATAAATAATATGTTTGAGGCAGGAGATTTCTGACAATACATTCTGATGAACAAGTAAGATTTGATGATTAGCAAGACTACAGCACACGTTCTCAACATACAGCCCATTTATTGAGACCTGCCTCTCCCCACCATGAAGGCCTGGGCTAGTGACAATATTGTGAAAATAAGCTCTTATTAACTCTGGCCATCAAGTGAAATTGTACTAGGTAAGTGTGGCAAACCCGCAGAGAAAAGGGGCTTCATACAGGCAGTGCAGTTAAAAAGAACACTGGTGTTTGTGCCTTGGCTTTCCAGGGTTAAGGTACAGTTGATAGCCCATAGATAAGTGTGCCAGTTCAGTCCATTTCCCAGGATTTTCAAATTTTTATTAAAAGCCATTTAAAATTGACTTATGAAGCAAGTTGTGATCCCAGTGGGGAAAAAATGCATATGGCTCCTTCTCAAAGTTGTCAACCTCATGCCAAATTGGTTTCCCACACAACCTTCAGTTACCAGGACATTGCACTGGGCCTTCCTGATGCACCCCACTGTCCTTGGGCAACCCTGGTAATACTATAAGGTTACTACCATAGGCACTGAATGAAGGCAGTTGATCAGTACTTACCTTAAGCTTGCCTTCTAAAAGGTCTGCACTAGTGATTAGATATGATGCTCCGGATTCAATCAATCCATAGGTTACGGCTTCTTCCCCAAGCGTTGCGTATAAAGTAACAACTATTTAATAGAGGGGGGGGGGAAAACACCTTTAATAAAGAGTAAGAGCTAAAACCGAATCATTTCGATCTGTATTCAATTCCATCAGCAATTCTACATTGATGAATAAAAATCATGCATTTACTTTTTACTTACACAATACCATCCATCTGCATAGCATTTTACACAGAAATCATTTTATGCTTTGTATGTACAGAACTGGCAAGACAACATAATTCTATCCCCAAGTTACACCTAAGTAGGGGCAGAATCACTCCTGAATCCTCTGTGCTACTTTGCTGAAGTAGGATAGTAGGTCTGCGATATTTCTATCCAAAGTTCAAATGGATACAAGAGAAGACCAGTGACTAAACACACCAGCCGTGGCTATTATAAACGGTCACTGTTCTTATCTAGTAGTGTACACATTTGAGCTTTGCACAGAAGTGTCACAGACTAACTGAATGACTTGCATTTAATGGCCTTTTGGCCTCACTGCATTTGTGTGAGAGACAAAAAAGACACACCATTGGTATACAAAATGCTACAGAACTTTGTGATAGTGAATGGAGATTTCAGTAACCCCTGGACGGCTCATGGCCCTATTTTTCTAGAATATGCCAAATACAATGCCAATACTCACGAGGGAAATTGAATCGGAGACAGGTTTGTGCTGCAATCATCCATTCGGCTCGGGTTTCACAGAAAATGGCAACCGTGCTCTTTGGCTTTAGTCCCAGTGCAACCAGTCCGCTCCCAAAATGGTTCACTTTCTGGTTAGTTTCTTCATAGCTTAGCCATCTATAGTTTCCTAGGATTAGCTGATAAGAGATTAAACATGGTTTTGATACACTGCAGAACTGCTCAACCAGTATTACAAGAGAGATTGTGCTAAAAAGCAAGCCAGTGCCTAAACTCTAAGCATTTTAAATCATGAAGACAACTGCTCACAGTGTTCTTTCAAGAAGAGTGCAGGTACGTTATAATGGCCAACTGTGTTTAAAGTTTTTAAAAGCCTGTCCCTGCAAAAACTCTTTGTAAATGCTCATTTTCCAAACTACAGCATGTTCAAGAAAAAAGCACTTTCTGAAGTATTAAATCCTACCAGATTTAAGAACAGCTAAGCTCTAATTCACACGACAATAGGAACTGCTGCAGAAAGATTTCTTTCAATATCTAATGCAACATCCAAGTAAACATTTTAAACTTTTACCCAACCTTGCATGGATCAAGTAAGGAACAATGGAACTGCCATTTGAAATTAGCATTTAGCCATAGCCACTGTGGGAAAACAATATAGACAACTAGAAATGCATACATTCCAGTGTTCCTTTCGATAACAATTGTAGTTCACAGTACGTCAGATAGTCAAGAGTCATCTCTTCATCCCTCCAAAATGCTTTATTCAAGAGTAATTAAGAATATTACCTTCTTAAATACTTTTCCATTGGGCTGCATTTCATTCTCTTCGCTCAAGACCTCTCTGGTTCCAAGACAATCTTTTTTTCCAAACTTTGCTACAGCATGGTCAAACAATTTGTCCAAAGTGTCTGCTTCCGGAAAGTCTATTGTAGCTAGTGACTCATGATGCGAAACAGCTCGGTAAGGGCTTCCAGGGTTGTCCGAGACTGGCTTAGCTTTTAGCCGTTTTGCCATAATTTTTTTCTTCTTGGCATTGGTAAAAAAATACCACGGTATAAATACAAGAGCACTGTACACAGATATTAAAATGTATAAAGGGGACAAGAGAATGGCGAGTAGGTCTAGCTTCATAGCTTTCTTTTTTAGTCTATTAATTTGTCTCCTGTTCTCTGGGGACTCCAAATACCTTAAGTTTTCTCAAGGCAAGTGTGGAAGCAGCAGCAGCAGCAAAAAGTAAAATGAAGGTTTAAGTGGCTCAGGTTTAGAATAACCACGAAAAATTAGTAACATTTGGAAGCCAGAAGCAGTAGATTATTCATGGCTGAAGATCAAAATCAAAAAAGATCAATAAGGAACAAATCAAATCAAACCCAAGAACAGAGGAACAAAATTAGTAACAGTTAATTAGCTTCATCATTTTATTGATTTCATCTAAAACGCAGTTAGATACTGGAGGTTGAAGGAACTGATCCAATACCTATTTAAATAGTTTAACTGATTGAAAAGACCAAAATGGAACATTTTCTTCCCAAGTCCCTGCTCCAGTTCAAACAGCGAAGACCTTTCGGGAATTACTCTGCCCTCAATATATTATACTTCCAATCTACTTTGGCAGAGCCAGCATTGCATCATTGTGGTCAGAGGTTCATAGCTTTTTCTTCAAATATTTGTGAAAGAAAAGATTTAGCAGTGCTGTTTATACCTGGCAGTCGTAAGCAACACAAATTCACTGTTTACTGGACTTGCTTACAGTCAGATTCCTTGGCAGGGACAAAATACTGCACTGTTGCAACAGTTATTGCAAAATACTTCTAGCATCTCACTTTCAACTTCACCCTGGATTGGCAACCAATTTTGATGGAATCAAGGCCTTGCCCTTTATGCAGCCACACACTAGTATAGCTCTACATTTTGTTAAGGACGTACTATATTCCAACAGATATTACATGGCTTCTTGTAGAGGGAACTAGGGCCAGCACTAGTGTGCACCAGGCCTCCCGACCAGCCCCAGATTATAAGGCAGAGGTAGGCTTGGCAGCAGATGGACGGACTTCTGTCTGGCAGCGACAGTTCCTTCCACCCTGGCTTACTCCCAGGTGACAGTTCTGTCACTTAAGAGCATGCCATACTGGCCTCTGGGAAGGATAGTACAAAGCCATTTTCTCCTCTTCCACTTCACCCCAGGCCAGTGGTTCCCAAACATTTTCAACTGGAAACTTCCTTAACCTACTGCAGCCATTTTCAACCACTGTGCCGTGGCACACTAGTGTGCCTCGAGTGGTCTACAGGTGTGCCACAGGAATTTGGGGGAAGATCATTTATTAGTAGGGCCAATGAGGATGTGAGCCCCCCACTGGCAGTATGGTGTGTCTTGTCGGTTGCCAAAAACCTGATAGTGTGCCTTGACAATTTTAGTGCCTTGTCAGTGTGCCACGAGATGAAAAAGATTGAAAATCACTGACCTACTGGGCCATTGGCTGTGGCTCCCCATCAGGGCTACAATACTATACACTGTATAAAGTGGCAGGTTTTCTGCGAGATTCCATGGCTCGCTGGGTGGTTTCTGCTGCTCCCCAGGGAGCTGTGGCTCACAGTTTGGGAACCACTGCTATAGGGCAATCAGGCTTGCCCTAAGGCGTTCTCCCCAGATTGTTGCTAGAGCAACCCCACTAAAGACCTGACAAAAGTTGCAGCATACTAGAAATTTATATGCATAGAGTTACATAAATCTAACACTGACCTTTTAGACTTCTAGGCCGCCACATGTTATGTGGCAGTTCTCTGGGAATAGATCATTCCCACACAGACCCTATTGGGGCAAAAGGCCATGTCTCACAACACTTCACAAAAGAGGAGGTGGGGAGAGATGTTTCATCTCTTTTCTTCATATAGGAGCTCTGAAGTCTGCTCTCTATACAAGTCTAAAATGGAGTACAAAATATTCAATAATTAACCCATTTCTGCCCAGCCCACAGGTGTACACATTTGATCCCTGTTCTGTATATGCAATGTTAAGAAATGGCTTAAAACAGGTTGTGCAAGGTACAAAATAGATTTTTAGTATGTTCTGTCTGCATTATACTTCCCGTAAGTCACTGCAAGAGAAAACTGCAGGGCTTTTTCCATCATGCTCCAAAACAGTTCTTCACTCCCTCATCACTTGTGTCATTTGGCCTTGTTTTACGGAACATCTAGCCTAAAGAAAAATTCTGGGGAACTCAAAGATTACTCACTATTTTGTGACTTTTTTGCTGGTCATAACAGAACATATTACACAGCTGCTGATTTTAATTTTTCCCCCCTAATGGACTAGACATGGTTTCCTGCAATTTTTGCCCAATATAGTGAATTTACTATAATGGCATATTCATATATTTTATTCTCACATTCCAGAACAGATTATACTGTCATGAATCTCCAATGAAGTATTTTTCAATAGCTCAGGACTTGTGATGTCTCCTGGAACTGCTACAAAAGAGGTTAAGAATCCAGATGAAGTATTAGTCTTTTCTTCAATACTAATTCTGATAATTTTATTCCAGTTAATTCAACACTCCAGCAGAAGAAGGTTACACATGAAACACAAACACACACAAAAGTAGTATTAATACAATAGCAACAAGCTTCTGAATTTTACAGTTACAGCTACAGAACAAATAACACTGATGAGACACCACATGACATGACATTAAAACCAGACCTGAAAGAGGAGTGCTCAGTGTGACAAAAGGCAGAAAGCAGGAACATATACTGCGAATGAGAGTCTAACTACACGTTAGACATGAATTAGTGCAACTGAACCCTGAGGACACTTTTTCTTACCTAGTGGGAAAAAGTCAGTTCTGGGGGGGGGGGTGGAGACGAGGAGGTTTGAACTACAGAAAGTGCGTTGGGGCTACCTAAATTCTTTTCTCAGTTGCTGTTTCTGGCACTAAACCACCAGCTAGCTACTCCACACCTAGTTGCTCAGATGCTTCAGGTGTCCAGAAGTGGCTCTAGTAGCCTAATAGACAGTACACCAATGATTCTTTGATCAATGATCTATAATATATATTATAAGGCTGAGAATTTAAGGGTTACTCCAATAACCGAGCACAATATGCCAAATGAATAAATTATATCTGACCAATTGTGTCTATACCAACGGTTCCCAAACTTACCATGATCATGGAACCCTTCTTTCATGATGGCCTCTTCTTCCCAACTCACCCAGGCCCCGCCATCTTGGATGACGCAATTCTCATGAAAATCATACAAGATCTTGTGAGATATTGTGCAATCCAAGATGAGGGCACTAGGGAGAACTGATAAGAGGCCGCTGGGGAGCACCCCTGTGAGTTCGCCACAGTGCCCAGTTTGGGAACCACTGGTCTATGCTCTCACTTCACTCATTAAAAATTTGGTTAACCCCAATAGTCCTGAATATACCGCATTTTCTTTTTAAGATTTATACCAGCACTGAAGTGCTATCATACCAATTATGTACTGAAACATGTCCGAAACTTTCACGTCAAGAGAATTTTAAAGCACCTAGAATGCTTCCATAAAAAGAGCAATTGGCTGCTATAGATGATCTCAGTTCTACTATAAACTAACATGCATGGCCATACTTCCACTTAATTAAAGCTGTGACATTAGGACATAGGCTGTACTTCACGATAGGCTTCTAATGAAGATTTTACTCTAGAAAACTACTTATAAAATGGATAAGATCATACAACATTTGTACTGAGTAGAAGTTTTACATTTCTTTCTAAAATGCAGTTAAGTGTTGCTCAAACACACTCAATGAGGTAACTCTAGCTAACATAAATATTGGTTAAGTTAAACAAAAACACTTACTGTATTTCCAAAAGCAACGTGATCTTCTTCAGAATTAGTTCTACCCGCAGTAAAATGGGACACACTGTTCAGACAATGTAGAAATCTAGGTTAAAAAAGTTATGCAGACATGAGTATTTTTAAATCGCTGTGCAGCTAGTTGAAAAAAATTACACTCACCCCAGTGTAACATATTTTAAAAGAAGCAAATCTTAGAACAGGCTTCATAGAACAACAGAACTAAAAAATAGGAAGTGTTAAGAATCCCTGCTATAGATGTTGTAAAGATGTTTAAGCAGCCTGAAGGATATCCAATGGCCACACATTTATAATATCCATTAAATAAAGACAACCCAATCCACACTTTTCTGGATACAGAAGTCAAAATGGTTCTCCTCTGTATAACTGGAGACAAAAAAGTTATTTACTTTGTACGTTCTACAAGTGAATGCTTCACCAGTTTCAAAGAAAAGCAACACCATCCCTGAAACACACAAATGGCACAACCCTATACTCCGTTTGCACCAGCAAGGCACACACTCTGCCAGCACAGGCTGTTGAAAATGTGCTATAAAGCGTATTGCGGCAGCGTAGGAGTTAGTAGTGCTGGCAAGGAGGCCTACGCTGTACCACCAGCACCCAGTGCAGGGCCCAGTGCATACTGGAGTAGGTAAGCTCTGTGCTGGGCAGCAGAGGGAGGGCAGGGAGAGGGTGTGGGAGGGTTGGGCCGGAGAGGTGGACAGGTCAGCGTCAGTGGTACATGCCATATCCTACCCCCTATTCCAGGCCAGATCCGCCAACACAGATTCATTTGCACTTGCACCAGCAGTTTTGCCAGTGTAGGTTCCAGTAGATCTACTGCCACAGCTAGAATTTTCTCCTGGGCAAGTGTCCCCTTACCTTGAGGAGATCTCCAGACGAAGAAATTCCTCTGTGGAATACAGTGCAAGCCCCGCTGTACTGTGGGGAAATTTTAATAAGATTGGCCTGCCCAGCTTCAATTTTAGGCACATTTGCCTGGGAGCAACCCCAGTTGTGTACCACCCACCCCCAGAGATTGAAGAATCACCTCTATAGATCCATGGGTGACTAGACTGCAAATGTAACAAGTGGAATCTTTAGAAGGAGAATACAGAGTTAATTGCATACAAAACTGCTATATTCCCCAGCAACAGAGTGGTAATAGATATTATGCTGACTGCTGTATTATCAGAGTAATATTTCTTATAGTTAAACCATACATACTTACATGAATACACAATTGCCCAGCTAGGGCAATTGGTAGCTTAAGTGATGGAAAGGCAAGAACATAGCAGTCACAAGTTGCAGCCTTCAAGCTTGTCTGGTTAATGGCTCTCCTCTGATGCAATGACTTTCGCTTCTAATTTACATGATCTTTTTACATCACAGTCCTAGAGTTGGCGATTTTTACTTCTGTCTGGTGTTTTAGCACAGGGTGGGAGTTACACTGCTCTTCAGTTCATGGTAGTTACAAAAGCTTTGGTTTTTGGCTCTATAATCCTGGCTCCATACCATACCCCATGTTTCTTTTTGGCCTTATCCTACAGGGCTAAATACAGTTTTAAGCAGACACCACTCATCCACTTGCTAAAATAGCACAGTGATTATGACATCATATGAATGCTAACAATCATAAATGCTCACCACATTTGAACATGTTTTCCCCAAATCATGACATTGCATGGCTTACTGGTGATGGGGGGGGAGAAGCAGTTGCGCAGCCATCCATCCTCCTTGGACCCAGTGCCATTTTTAAATCCCATGTGCTCTGACTCCTGCCAGCAAGTTTACTGGGTGATGGGTGGGGAGGGAGGGAACACTCAGCAGCCACAATGGACAAGGTTGGTATGGCTGGGTATAGTCCCATCAGACCAAGTGCGTACTGCTGGCTCTGACTGACATTTGTTTCATATGCCTTATCTACCTCCGGCATATCACGCAAGTGTGCTTGTTTAGGGTTGCATCAAGATTGGACCCCCCCCACACACACACAAAGCTTGCATGTCAAAGAAAAGGTCCTAAAAGTGCTGCTCAGCAATTGGGGTTATTGATATAACTCTTCTTTGTTTAATAGGAGAAAAGTAGTTGCATAGCAACTGGATAATTATGTATTTTATATTGTCCTTGGGTGCCTTTTGGGTGCATAAATACCCTGGGGTAAGGAATTCCCCAGCCTGGTGACTGCCATCAAGGTGACCCTGTTCCATGAGCTCAGGGACTGACACTTAGCTAACTTGTGGAGACGAACAGATCCTTTAGCAATTATCTTAGATTTCAAATCTATAATACTTATCATACTTGAAGGAATCTTTTACAAGTCTTTTACCCCTTCTTTTCTACACTTCCCTGCTGGGAGACAAGAGAAAAAGGGAGCAAAATTAGAAAAGTTTTCCTTCGTTTAGATGCAGTGGAGAAGCATGTGATCACCTGGGTCAGCTCAGCCAGAGAGTCTTAGGCAGTAGCATGGACACCTGTCCCCAATAAAAAGGTACACTTTCACACCACAACAAGCAGTGCCAGCTCTACCCTGTTTACATAGTCTGGTGCTCCAGGGTATAATTTTGTTCCAGAGCAAAAATATGCTCCAAGCATATTAGAAAGAGGCTGTAATAGCCACCTTAAATCCCCTTCAGTGTGGGAAAAATGTGAGACAAAAATAATGCAAATAAATATCAGAGTAAAGCAAGATACAGATATTGAGAACCTTAATCCTAACTATTTATTTGGTGCGTCTACTTGCTAAAGTAGACTAACCATCATTGCCATGCTGATGAAAGAGGTTCAAGGAAAGGAATACAGTACATGCGCTTAAGGCTCACTTCCATTTTCTCCCTAGCAGGATTCTTCAGAGTGCAGCAAAATAAAACCTGAACAATGGCAAAAACGAACATTATGTTCAGCTAGGGAAAGCCAAAGAAAACCTCCTCTACACAGTTAAAATAGCACTGGGGGGGGGGGGTGGAAGTAGGAACAAAGTCTTTAAATACCCTATCCACCTGCTGTAGTTCTGTCCCATTTCAGGTGCCCCTTGGCACTTTTTTTTTTTTACAAACACACACAAGCAAGCACATGCCTTTAAAGTATCATGTACTTTGGCTATTACACAAAAATTTTCACATAAAAACAAAATAGTAACTGTTATTGTCTGCAGCCTGATCATTCCATTTAAAATGCTCCCACTGGATCTTCTTTAACTGAGAAACTTATTCATCAGAATCCTAGCTGTCTAGACTAGAGTTCATTCAGTGTGTGGGAAAAACAGTTCTATTACAAGCAGTGAAGTTCCAACTCTGAACGCCAAAAATACTTCTGCTGTTGTACTACTATGTACAGTAGGATCATATAACTTACTCAGTTTTCCATGGCATATAGTAAGTGCGCAGTTCAATTGATAACAGCTCTAAACATCTTTTGTTATTAAAAGTATTTTTCCTTACAGCAAAATTCAGCTTCCATGTTTTGCTGAAGACCTCAAACAGATAATTCGATCTAGCCTTTTCTAGCAACCAGATACTTGAAATAAACTAGGTCACGAGTGCTACAGTCAACAAGAAAGCCCACGTTACAAAAAAAAAAAAAAAAGGAATTGTCTTCTGCTTTTTCCATGTAGACCATTTAAAGTTAATGATACTGTTTACTATTTCCAAATAAAATGAAGGGGGAAGAGTACAAAGATGCTTGTTATTCAGTTGATCTTAAAGAGACAGAAGAAAGCAGCCCTTGGTCAATAGGTTTTGATGGACAGTGCATAATTAAGGTTACTTTTGTTCAAAGTTGGACATGTTTTTGTAAAAGATCCTCCAGACATTTCTTCTATAAAATATCTGTAGGATACAAGCAAGGATAAAAACAGCATTTCTCAGCTTTATCCTAGTTATACAGAGACTTGGATAGCCATTTAAAAGCACAACATTATTGGAAAGAGCTGTTTGCATAGCCATGCCAAACTACACATATGTACAGAAACCCAGCGACTCACCAAGTGAAAACTTCCAACTTCATGCTGCAAGCCTGTGTACGTAAAAAACTAAATAAAGGCAAAAGGGGAAGTAAAAAACTAAATAAAGGCAAAAGGGGAACGCCTACATAGAGGAAAAGAATTTAGGAGGGCAGCACGTTTTGTTCCTTATTACAACTACTTCTGGGGAAATGATTCAGAGTGGTCACTGCGATGATGAATTTTCTGAAAGGTCAAACCAAGTTAACCTTTGTAAAACTTAAGTCTGGCTGGAAAGTAAGTATTTTTCTTAAGAAGCGAACAGGTTCACAAGAAGATGTACAATTCAAATCTCTGAAGACCTGTATAGGCTGACTAGCAAAGGATATGTACCATTAATGAAGATGCATCAGCAGATGTTTAAGAAGATAAAATTCCAGAGCAAGACTACAAACAGCTGTGCAAGGGTAAGAGCTTTCTTTGGTAACACCCTGCCTTCCATCTCTCCGGCCATTATGGCTATTAAAATCTGGAGAGCATTTAAAGGGTACTTGAGTGAGAACATTGCACTCAAACTTTTGCTCCTTCAGTTTGCAGTAGTACAGAAAGCAGCAGGGGAGAAGGCAAGAAATTTACTGTAGAATAACAGAATTACTTTGCTGTAGTATCCCTTTGGATAATTGTAAGTTTTTCCAAACAATCAAATGGGGTCAGCTTCCCACACCTCATCTTCTGCAAGTCCTATATTGCTTATATCAATTAACCCTGTTCAGGAGGCAGGAGAAAGTGTTCCACATGGATGTTCTCATGGAACACCCAAACAGCACTGAATACACTGAAGCTCCTGCGACATGACAACAGTGTCCATAGTGCTAGCAGAGGTCTGAACAGCAGATCAAACCAGCTGTGATGCAAGCAGGATTTCCACGAGATGAATATATTTACATAGCATCTTAGAAGACCACGAATAAAATCTCAATCCTTTTGACACGTTCACAAAAATCCTGTTAAAATTTGGGATTGAACATACAAGAACGGTCACTTCTCTCACCCACAGCGCATGGATCTATTTCAGGGTAATGAGAGCCTGAAATATTACCCCGATATTGCCCCCCTTCCCACAATTTCCCTAAATTATGCAACTCTTGCAAGTAAGAAAATAGGCTAGAATCCTCAAAAGGGGGGGGGGAACAACCCAGAAACAACAGAACCTGCCATATAGAAACTGCTTCAGTCAACTACAATATCCACAGGGCAGGGAGACTCAGACAATCTGGTAAAAACATAACCCTTGTTGAATCCTTCAAGGATGGAATGAATCTCACTGTATACACAAAGAAATGAGAATTTCCAGAGTTGGGGGATGTTCAAGACAGGAAAACATTGGTAAGTAAAATCGTGGATGTTTTACGAGCCAGGTTTTCCTAGTAAGTGATGAGTGTTTTTACAGTGCAATGAACTTTAACATTTCAGGCTGGCTAATGAATCATCTCAGACAGCTCTTAACACACATTCCTCCTTGAGGAAAACAAGTGGGATGCATGTACTTATTTTATTGATACAAACCGTTTACTTCTCCAAGAACTAAAATTCTTTATGGTGATGGGCAGTTGGTGAACGCCTTCAAAATCTACTTGGTAGTTCAGAATACTTTCATAAATGTAATATGAGACATACAACTTTTTAAAAAAATTTGGTCAATTTTGCCAGGAATAGTAGGATGTATGGGAGCCATTTAAAGGTCATTAATAAGTTATACAGATGCCCCAGATTAAAAAAAAAATTAAGCTTTGCCCAAGCCATTCTTTAGTTTATGAATCCTCAAGCAGACAGAGTCTGCTCATACAAAACAAAAAAGGAAAAAAAACACACCTCTTTAAGTCCATGAGAGTAATAATATGCCCTGAGGCAAAAAGAAAAAATCAGCTCACTATACAACTCTACATTCACATTTATGCTGATGGTTTAGAAAACCTGAAGCTAAATGGGTAACCTAAAAGTGTAATTACAGTACAGACCACTGTCTGAATAGGCAGTTCTTTGCAAGAAAGGGCTTGCCCAGAATTCTCTCCATACCATTACTGACTGACAACCATAGGCATCCTTCAATTGTCTGGTACAAGACTACACAACCAGATTGCTGACTTCTACAACAAAAATCAATTGCTCTCTAGGACCCAGGCAAGATTCATGAATTTCAATCTCGGTTTTAATTAAGCAGCACACCATAAGCCAGCAAAATACTACGAAGAGGAATCATTTTGTTCTATGAAATTAGCCATTGTTGTTCACTTGGTTATTTTCAAATGGTATTACATCGTAAACAGTAAAACAATTTGGGATGTGTTTATAAGCAGCCCAATCGAATGCATGTCTATGCAAAAGTAAGTCCCACTGTGTTCAATGGGGCTTATGCTTAGGAAACTGCACAGGACTGCAGTTTTAGATATACAAGAAAAATCAGAACCACAGAAATTGTGCAATATACAGTATTTCAAAAGAAACATGTTCGATATCAGGCTGAAAGCAAGTCTCACTGAGCTCAAGAAAGCCTATTTCCACGTGACACCAGTATGAGCCATAAGTTAGACTGGCTTGTGGTCAAGAGGTATAAAGCAGAGGGCAGCTTCAGGTGACAGATGGAAAACAGAGTGACAAACTCTTTCCCTGCCTGCAGTCACCCCCTGTCCTGCTTAGCTACTTTTCCTTAGCATATTATTTGTACAGCTTGAATGAAGTATAACACGTTTTTAGAAGCACTCATATTTAGTTTCAATATGTGCTAACATGCACAAAAAATGCAGTTAAGATTTAATTTAATATTATACAGTCAAAGAAGCTTTCCAACTAGTACCAAGTACTGCATGCTATAGTTGTCTCATTGCTGTCTTCAGAATTATATTGTCCATTGCCTCATTCCCAAAATGTACAAGTGTGAATGTGAAGGTTGCATCAACTGCCGGAAATGAACATGTCAGTACACAAGTGGTTAGCCAATATTTCAACATTTATATGCCAATTCCTATGCTAGTTCTTCCCAAAAGTAATTGCTACCATATCCTATTTCTACAGAAATGCAATTAAATAAAATAGTTTGCAAAGATTCCCTATTCTGAATGACTCCATTGATCTTGCAAGTCAGAAGATTGGGGCGGGGGTGGGGGGAGTCTACTGCCTTCATATTAACTTTCATTGCAATTTCAAAACACAAAAAATGGATATTAGTATGAACTAAAAGTTTAGATAGAGTACAATACCAATGTTGTTCTACAATAATTAGCCTAATAATTTTATGACATCAGAAAATAAGAGGCAGAACACATGCATAACTATAGTTGCATCCAATCAAGTATTATGGATGACCATGAGACACTAGCTTTGCATCCAAATAGATTTAATGGTGGGTAGTCTCATAGGAAGTAGATGCCCCCAAACAAAGCGCTTTCAGGACATTAGTCAGTGTACAGGTCAAAATGGTATCATATCTGGTAACTCATTAAACGAGGAGTAGTTTACATAGTTCTCCTCAATGCTGCGTCTTTGGCTAGAACAAATAGCGTGGTGTGGTACACAGATCCCTTAGGGGTCGAACTGCCCTTTTCAGTGCGTTATCTGACCTAAGGTCAGCTAAAGGAAGGTCCACAGGCAGATCACAGCGCATAGCTATCAGGAGAAGGAATTAGAAAATCCAGTTTGCCCAGGGAACATATCCTATCCATAGAAACCACTTTTACTGAGCCAATGGATTCCTGGCAATATTTCAATTAACTCTGCCGTCTTTTCATTCATTGGAGCAATGCGAGGCACGCAGTGTGGATAAATATTGGACATATATGACACAGAACAGGAAGTTCCATAAACTGCTTACTCTTTGTTTCATATACATATGATCAGAATTTAATGCTGAATACAGCAATTCTATCCAATAGGAGTAGTGCATTCTGAGCCAAATCAGAACTTTTCCTGCCTATTAATTTATTTTGCTATGTAAACTGCTTTGTGAACTTTGTTGCAAAGCAGTATATAAATACAATACTCTGATGATTATTACTATTTCAATATTAAACTAACATCTATCTTATAGTGTTCTTTCACACAGCATTCAATTTTCAGGAAACACATCCCCAGAACCATTGGAGATGCTGTATTCAATTTACAAAACTAGAAGCCTCTGGGGTAAGTTTGCTCAGGAATGCTCATATTTCTACCATCAGCAGCTGCAATAAAGGTGGTATTTCAAACAATTAACTGTAAACTCCAGAAGCTGGATCAGTCTGCCCAGCAATTTGTATGCAGACTGTTTCTAGTTAATTTCTTGGGTAAGCAAGCTAGACAGAAATTAAAAACATGTTTTGTTGACAAAACAAAAATGAACTCAACTTTCCTGTACTTCTGAACAATTTACATTCCAGTCCCTTCAATGCCCCTGCCTGTTCATTCCCTCCCTTTCTCTTTCCATTGTACAGCTCTCTCATATGAAAATGTCCCTTAACACTTCCCATGGTTTCCACTATTTCTAAAGTATCAAAGCTTCCTTATACTTTTAGCAACAAGAATTTTTTTAAACATATCTACTAGTGCTGGTAGACACTGGAGTGCAATTAATTTGTATTTGTTCAGAAATCAATGACAGTCATCTGTGTCATCCAAAATAATCTTCCTCAGGGTAAGTGTGGGGCCTCTGTGACATATTCACAACTTTAATTGATGCAATGATAAATACAAATATTTAACACAATGCATTCAATAGTGCATCTTGATTATATCAATTAACAAGGTTTATTCAACCAACCCAGCAACTATTCTAACAGATGCAACTCCAAAGACAGATTTTACCTCTGTCTTGGAATGTTTTGTGTGAACACTATGTACTAACCCTTTCCTTATCTTAAATCTTATACTTCGCACAAGTTATTTATGAAGGACAACTAAAATATAGTTTGTACCTTATGTGAGAAGAGTGATTAAGACCAATATGAAGTTTCAATTAATTTATAACCTACCATGGTACACACAGAGCTCTATAATTGCATTCCATAGCTTAGCAATAGTAGCTAGAAATGTGTAAGTAGCCTATGGAGATGACTAACACACATGGAGGTTTGAAGGATGAGGGGAGAAGGTGTCCTTTCACATTTCTCCCCTCCAGTCCAAGCACTATCATGAAAGCTCTCATTTTCAAAACCAGATACAATATCTTGTTAGATAGAACTATTACTCAGAAAAGGATGAGCACAGGACAGTTTTTGCCTTCAGGAAGACGCCTAATCAGAGATTATCATAATTTGTGCTTCTAATGGACACAAAATCACTTGCATTGTTGGAAATAGTGCAGCAGCATACTTCCTGCACACAGCAATTCTAGGTTTCAAAATATTAAAACATTGACCCAATACTTTCTCAACAGCTACGTACTTTCTATACTTCACTAAGGAAGTGAGCAAGATAGTTACTAAAAAGATACAAAAATAGTATATACGCTATCAAAGCAAAGAAAGTAGGAAGACTTATGCCAATAAGTGTGGAAGGCACACCAGGGATTTCCACAAACAAAAGGGCAGGTTCTGCATATCTGGAAGAACCTTAAGGTATATGGAAATGTATTGGTGAATTTTTTTTCTAGGTTAAAAGGTGAAAAAATGAAAAATAAAACTGCACATGCATAGCTTTACGGGGTAGAAATGGACAGACTGGAAAAGCTTTCAACTATTTCTTAAAGAGAGAAATCCCAAGTGCAAGGCATGTTTCAATGGTCAATGCAATCCCTCTTTTCCTCTACCTGTTCTCAGATGTGCTCCCTAAACAGATACCCAGATTCTCTTCTAAACTAAGAGGTTGAGAAAGAAGAGACTGCTCCCTTTCAAGTCTCTCTTAATATTTCTCTTGCTCCTCAAGTGCAAGAACATGTGTTTACACCCTCCCCCCTTGTCCTCTTCTTTGGATAAGGAGGTCAGTCAGCCTATCCGCTCAACAATATAGGCATCTGTTGGCTAGTGTTGTCACTCCACCCCTCAGGCACACTACAGCAGAACAAGAACACAACAACCACCCCACAACAGACTGCCACCAAAGAAATAAAGGAGTTAATCCACCCTGGTAACCTTTCCACCTTCACCTACTCTTTCCATCCTGCATGTCAGGGGGTTTAGAGGCACGGCACACAGCCATTTTTTCCTTTGAGCAGACCAAACTGAACACCCTCACTTGGTGATATTTGTTAGAAACAATATTTCTTATCATCATCAAGTAACATTAAGTGAATAATTTGGCTCACCAGTACTATAGTTCCAGAAGTTTCAGCTACCTGGAACACAAAGTCTCTGTTCTGTTATCTCTACATGTAGCTCTAAGTAATGCTAAACGGATCTTCTCTACCTGCAGGGAATCTGTTTAAAAGTGAAACAAGATTAATAACTGCTGTGTCTCTTCTCCAGCTCTCAACACATATGCTTTTAAAAAGCATGTTATTTGAAGATACAAACAACTGTCTTCCCAATGCCTGTTATACAAAGCAAAAAATGCCAAGAGAAGTTGTTTTCAAAGGTTCCCCTCAATTTATTAACTAAATTTCAGAATCAGTATAGCTGTCTTATACTAATGGCTGAACAGATGTCTTAACTCAGTACAGAAGATTGTCTTAACTCAATGCAGAAGAAATATTTTTACATCTTCTAGCTTTTACATGAGTATATTTGCGCAACTGATACAATCACTAGAGCGTTAAACAACCAATTCTCAATCTTTCCAAGCAGTGATAACCCAGAATAACCCGATTCCAGGAGTAAAGTATGCTCTAAGATGAAAACATGTTTGTTTCAAAATGCAAGTAGTATCATGTTCTCACACAGCTGATCAACATGCAGAGATCAGAAGGTCTCTGCATGCCAATTCGCATGAGGCCATGAATAGCATATAAGAGGGTCTCAAGTATAGTTGTCCTGTAAAAGGGCTTGAGGGAGAATAAAGAATAAAGTCACTGTCCATTAAATGCAGCATATTCCTTCAGCCTGCATCATTCAGTCCAAGCCTCCTGGAGGTATGTCTTGGGAAAGTCTTCAAAGTCCATCCTGAACATCTTTCCACTTGGGGCTTTTGCCATTCAGGCAAGTCCAGAACCACTACCGCTTTACAATCTCAGGAGTACTTCTGCCAGCTCTCCCTGCCATTCAGCAAGTCTTCACCACTACTTCCAGTGCTTTGCCCCTTAGGCTCTACTGTTAGCTGGCTTATGCCCTGTTCCTCAACCACCTCACAGGTATTTCCACCACCTCACACATACAGGTTTGTAACATATGGGTATTTCTGTTATTCTGGTTAATGTTACATAATACATGGGACTTTACAAGCATATCTATGAGCATATTATATCCTTTTTGTCCATTACAATGGAGCAAGAGTCTAATATTTCACAGAAAGATTGTACAGCTAATTCCACTTCATAAATGGCTATAATAGAACACAGGACCTTCCTTTTGGATCATATCAATTGCCTCCAAGTTCACTTTTGCTCTCCTCAGTTATTTCACATGATACAAGATGCCTGTTTCTCCATTGCGGCCTCCTAAACAAGGTCACTGGCAATGAAACCAACTTCCAAGAGTTGAGTCAAGGATAACAACAGACAGGAATTGTTGCTAAAACAGCATGCAAAAAAGGCTTTTTAACTGCACAAAAACCAAGCCCACATTTATATTAATCTGAGCTCCTCCATCTTGCAAGAATCTTGCAACCAAAGTAAAATCTTGAAACTTCAATTGCTAGTCAGCTTGCTATTAGAATAAATTCATATAGCAGAACCAGGAAGAAAAAACAAAACCTACACCTCTCTTATAAATTACAGCAGTGTAAATTTCAGTGTTATTTGCATTCATGTGCAAAGATTGGAATGTGTGATATACAAGCAGATGTTGCAGAGTGTTATAATACATGGGTCTGAGTAAATAGAATTGGGCACATGCCCTTGTCACCAACACGGCACAACTCATAGAACTGCAGCAGAACCAGATCGGACAGATCCGGGCTAGAACAAATAAGCAGCAGGATACCTTGCCCTATAAAAAAGGCCTATGGTAAACAGCACCCTAGTGGCTTTTTACTGTTGGGTTCAAAGAGTAGCTGATTAACACTATTCATGGTAGGGTTAGACCAGAGTTGCACAGTCCCAGTGAGCAATGGTGGCATCACACACATGTAGAATGATCTAAACTGTCAAGTACACTGCCAAGTACTTGAAACCATGCCAAGTACCAGCAGTGATATTTGTGGCACATGCTGAAAAAAACATTTGGCAACACTTTCATTTTTCTTGTTCGCCATGCTTCGCATTCTGGAATGTAACCCCCATTCTCTTTCTACTCAGAGTTCTTTGGCTCCAAGCCTTAAGAACTAGCAGCTCTATTCACCATGGAGCTAACACAAAATAATGTTTGGGTCCCCATTTCTATTCAGCTGGAAAGTGGCCAAGCTATAACCCGTTCAAATTAAAAACACACTTGAAACAGTAAAGACTTCAGAATTTACCTTGTCTCTGCACACTCAATTGAAGTGAAAAGTGTAAGGGATTCTTGCAGTGTGAGTTCCAGTCATGTATTAATGCTTCTGCATGTGGAAGACTATGCCATACAGAAGCACTGGAATACGATAATGAACACTTCTACTCTGTGGAACATCAACTAATACACTAAAGATATCCTTGCTTAAGAGTGAAAGAACACTTTTGATGGCCGCTAGTTCATTAAGAAACTATTGCACTGGAATTGTACGAGAATGAAGTTATTTCTGTTGCAGAACCAATCCTCTGTCTGCCCTATGTTTTTTGATGTGGGTAACCAGATGCCAAATAATGGGAACCTGTTTGGACTAATTCAGGTAGTGTTGAAACAGTGGGTGAAAAGCTTTAAAGGGCAGGTCACAACATGGGCTGGCCTTCAAACACAACATTCAAGGAGTGTGCTCATTAGCATTACTTCAAAATCGGGATAGCCTGAAGGCATAAAACATCTATATAGTGATGACTCTTATATACAGACTTTCACACCATATTTTGAGCAAGCAGACAAGAGAATGGCCTGCTCTGAAACATTCTTAATATAAATAGCTCTGTTCAGAATAAGAGTCTGTCAAAATCTAGGGTAAGTCGCAAAATGAGAACAAGTTGAGCACAGAACATGTTTGTGTTTGCATCTTTCAGTTGATTTAACAGGGTCAGCAGTCTCTGAGAAAAGCAGCAGAATAACTAATTGGTCATTAGTCATTGACCAACACTAACCCCGGCCATTCTAAAGAAGCAAACTGGCTGTGCTGTTACAAGCCAATAAGGGTTACCCCAAATAATTTAGAAGCAGATCACCTCAGTCATCTAAATACAAGGCCATGATGAAACTACTGTGAAGCTACTAGACTTGTAGGAACCGAGTCCTACGCTCCTGTTTCCTTTCCATGAGGGTTGCCAGACAGAAAATAATATCCCAAGACTAAATAATTATATACACAAAAATGCAATGCAAAATTACAGAAATACTTTTTAACTGTATGTACCAAAATATACCTTCTAAAACTCTCCTTAACAATCAATATCATTCAGAATATATCCACTTAAAATTATCCAACCCAAGCCAATAGAAAATGTTAGTATTTGTGGAATATTCCACAAAATATCTACCCTCGTCCCAAATACATTTCATTAAGTGGATTTGGATAGCCATTCTATCAAAGAAAGAAATTACCTCCTAGTGTTTTGACGCTTCCAGGGTTTTGTGGTTAATAGCCTTGAATATTTTCCTAGATTTTAAGATGAAAGGTCAATGTTAACAGGCCACTATGTGCAAGTCACTGACGTCAGTGACAGTGCTCCAATCCAGCTTTTTCAATCTAGACTTAACTGAATTAGGACTACTTCCTCACCCAGACAAAATCAACATGCAGTCTAATGATTTTACCAAATCCAGGAAGGATGTGCATATACACATACATTCGTATAGGATTCAAATACCTGAAATATCAAAGTTTCCAAGCACAGTTTATGATAACCATTATTCAGTTTGTCCTCATTAACACACATAAACTGCACAATTCACTTACTGAAATCTAAACAAGAAAAACCAGACACCTTTGAATCGTCTTACCCATTTCTCCATCTACTCAGGACAAAAAGTATATTTTTATATGGAAGGCAGAAAAAGCAAAAGCAGAACTGGCTATTTATGTTTCTTAAAATAAGTAAAATTTAGATAATATTCATCCAGCACTGATTAAGGACTAACACACAAGATAACTGATTTCCTATTCTGCAGTCATCCTTGCAGCTAGCTCATGCTCTTGTCCTTACACTAAAATATCCAATTTTGGAGGTTCCTCCTTTAGGATACAGGTATCAAAACCGAAATAGTGCAGCTGATAACAAAGACAAAATGTTCTTCAATAATTCAGCAGGCATAAATTCAATTCCCAAGCCCTCAAATCTATGTGGTGTTCAGATAACTATAAACTGACAAATAGGATTTCTTTTCCAAGATAATGCATATACCAAATAGAAAAGCTTACTTTTTTATCCGATCATGAAAAGCCACATGTACTGGTAGGTTTCCAGACACAGCGGATTATTTTTCGCCGCAAGAGGAAGGGAACACTTGTTCGTTTTGCTTTAGCATCCCCCTCTTATCATGATAGGCAGGGTGAAATATGCAACCTTGGATGATGCTCAGCAGTGAATCACATTTTCCTGTTGTGTTTTTTTTCCCCTCAGTTACATCAGCATCAGGCCACATCCAGAGCCCAGCCTCCTGAGTTGCGTCTAGGAAGGGGGCGTGAGAAGGAGGAAATGATGCTGCTGAATACCAAGGACCTGAAGGAGCCATCTGGTCTGAACTGAGAAAGATGCTACTGGTTCAATAGAAAGGTTCACAAAGAGCTGCTTACCTCTCACTCAATTACTGGAAAGGAGATACTCCTGCTGGACAAAGGCCAGAATCAGCTCACTGAGAGGGGTTTGTAATCTGGGATGTAACTATTTAAGGCCCATCACAGACAACAGATATAGTGTCTGCCAACACAATCGGTTGCTACAGTGAACAAACAAAAGGTAAAAGAGGGGGAAAGGGTAACAGCAGCAGTGGGGCTGGGCATGAGGTGTATTGAAGCCACCTGCTTTGCATCCTTCACCGAGCACCTGAAGCACACAAGGTGGCAAAACGCCAAATGTTTTCCAAGTCAAAACACATTTCACACAGCAGTAAAGTTTCACTTCACACCAATCACAAAACATTTTTGTGTGTGGAGAAAACCTGTTCTACAGATTTGTATAATCCTCTTCTACAGCTGTCTTTTGTACCCACAGGAAAACTACCAAACAGGATATCTGGATAATTTCAAGATACCTTGAAACGAGTTGTTTCACATCATAATGTAGAAATCTGAGCCGGCAGCCCAGATGAGCATGTGGAACATGTTCCGGACAGGGGTGAGATTTGATCCAGGGAGGTCCTGATTTGTAGCTCAGCCCCTAACTACTATGCTACAATCCCTGGATATGAATGAGATATGTGCCTCTGAAAGGAGGGGAAAAATGCAACTGATGACAGGATGGCCACCTGGATTGAAAGTGAATGTGAAGAAAATTGGGATGATGTACAATGGCGGGTGAAGCATGGGTATCCTTAGTGGATGAAGCAGAGATAAAGTGTGTTGTGTTCCACATGGTTGGGACGTTTTTTCCCCAAGTGGTGCTCCTCATATTTAGCAGGGAGAGAGCAACTGTCCCTATTCACCCCAGCACGTCTTCTCTAGGGGCTGTTTGATGGTGTCTCTTCTGCATCAAAAGCCCTACTGGGACAGGGAGCCATTTAACTATTTGATTTTTGTGTGTAAACTGTTTTGTGAACTTTTATTGAAAAGTAGTGTATAAAAACTGCTTATATATAAATACTGCTTATATCAAAGCAGTATATAGATACTGCTATAATAAGTACTGATGATGATAGATAGATATGGGGACAAGGAAGGGATAGATAGATCACTGTTTATCATCATTTGTTCCCTGCTGTATCACTTTGCATGGCCCCCTTATTGGAACTACCACTGGAAGTAACTGGTGACGACATCATCCCCAGTTAACTTCCAGATTGGCAAACACCACTAAGAGGCTCAGGGCAGAGGGGAAGACTTTTTCAAGCATGTGCTGCTTGTCTTGTTGCACTACTGGTCTTGCTGCCAGGTGGCAGGGATCTGGGGTCTTGCAAGTACCACTGACACCACCCAACTATCACCCATGGTATGAGTACCACTGGTCGAGAAACACTGAGATAGAGGGATAGATCTAGATTTCTTTTATTTTTAATGTTTATTTGTATTTTACTCTGTATTTTAATGTTTGATTGCTAGTTGCCTTGGGTGCCCTTCAGGGAGAAAGGCGGAATATAAATCTAATTAATCTATTTTTCAACCATTGTGCCATTGCACACTGGTGCGGCACATGGGACTGACCATTTGTTAGTTGGGCTATTGGGGAATATAAGCAGCAGTCCAGTGTGCTGTGTCAACTGTCCAAAAACCTGATGTGTGCCTTGACAATTTTAGCCCCTTGTTGGTGTGCCATGAAAAAGACTGAAAATTACTGAGATAGATAAATGGGTGCCCCCCCCAATACAATCTGGAGAAGAGAGGGGCAAGGAAGGGAGGGATAGATGCACTCCCCCAATACAATTTGGAGAGGAGAGGAAAAGGAAGGGATGGATGGATGTCCCCCCCCAACACAATTTGGAGAGGAGGGGGACAAGGAAGGGAGGGATAGATGCAACCCCCAGTACAGTTTGAAGAGAAGAAGGGCAAGGAAGGGAGGGGTAGATGCACCCCCCAATAGATAAGGATGGGATGGATAGATTACCCCCATACAATTTGGAGAGGAAGGATAAATATGGGGGCAACGAAGGGAGGGACAGAGAGATGCGCCCCCCAATACAATTTGGAGAGGAGAAGAAGAGTAAGGGATGGATGAATAGATAGGCAAGGAAGGGATAGATGGATTTCCCCTCTTTCATCACAATTTAGAGAGGAGGGGGGCTCCTCAATTTAGAGAGGAGGAATAGATGCACCCCCAATATGGAGAGGGGTAAGGAAGGGAAGAATAGATGCAACCCCCAGTACTGTTTGGAGAGGGGCAAGGAAGAGAAGGAACAGATGCACCCCCCAATAGATAAGGGTGGGAATGATGGATAGATCCCCCCCCCAGAATTTGAAGAGGAAAGGAAGGAATGGATAGATATGGGGGGGCAAGGAAGGGAGGATCAGATAGATGCATACACCCCACCAATAGAATTTGGAAAGGAAAAGGAAGGGATGGAAGGAAGGATGGATGGGCAAGGAAGGGATGGATGCCCCCAATACAATCTGGAGAGGGGCAAGCAAGGGGCGGTGGATATAGAAGCAAGGAAGAGCGAGCGAGCGAGAGAGATCCCCCCAGAAAAGAAAGGGGTGGGTGTACAGATGTGTAGACAAGGCATATAGACACTTAGGTAAGGGACACAGAAGAGGCAGAGGATCTATAGGTGAGGCGCACAGATGTGTAGATAAGGCATAAAGATCTAGTCGTTTGACTTTGTAAACCGCTTTGTGAACTTTCTGTTGAAAAGCGGCGTATAAATGCTGCTGCTGCTCCTCAATGCATAGATAAGGCGTGCAGACGAGGCTGAAGTTCTATAGGCGAGGCATGCAGATGTGCAGGCGAGGCATGCAGATGGACAGGTGAGGGGGCAAGAGGGGGAGAGCCCCCACACAGCCTGGGGGAGGGGCTGCGCCTCCTGCTGCCTCGCAGGCTCTCCGCAGTGCAGGGGGCGGGCAGGCGAGCCTGAGCAGCCCCCGCACCCCCAGGAGGAGGGTCCCGCCCCACAGCGCCCCCCCGACATGGGCTCTCCCGCCCCCGAAGGGGGGGCCACACCAGGCCCGCCGCGCACTCACCGTGAGACGCCCAACAAACTCCTGCGACGCCGTTGCCCGCCTCTCGCCGTTTAAAATGGCTGAGGACGCCGCCGTGGACCGGAGTGCGAGGGTGGGAGCGAGGAGTCGCTGAGGTAACTCCAGGGCAAGCCGGCGAGGAGGGGCCAATCGGAAGCCGCCGAGGCTTGAGCGACGCCGCGCGCAGCCAACGGGGAAGGAGGGTGGGCGGGGCGGAGGCCGCGCGAGTGTGGAGCCGCTGAGGTAACTCCAGGGCAAGCCGAGAGGACGAAGAGCCAATCAGAAGCCGGAGAGGCGTGAGTGACGGCGCGGACAGCCAATGCGAAGGGAGAGGGGGCGGGGCGGAGCGCGCGCGTGGACCTGCGTCGGCGGCTGAGGCGAGTGACGGGGCTGCTGAGGTGAGGGGTGGTGGTGGAGGGAGAGCTGGAGCGACGTGGGCGGAGGAGCGGCCCAGCCTGGCCGCAGACGCTGATTCAGAGCCCCTCACACGGACTGACGCTTCTGCCTCAGGAGGCGCGTCAAGTGGGGCCGGGGCGGGGAAGAGCTTGGCTGGACCAATCAAAAGACGCACACAGGAGATTGTCCCGCCCCTCGTGAGGTGGACCTGTCAATCGCAAGCCACGCCCCCATGCCACCTAACTGCAGGATGCAGCACGCGTCCCATTGGCACCGCTATGCCAGTGCTGGAAAGTGGGTTAGGATTTGGGCCTTTGAGTTCTCTTTTTCTTTTTCCCAGTCCTAAACATGCCTAATTTCATAAACCTGCGCCTTCCCCCCTGCCCCTTTTTTCCCAAATTAAAAAAAACACATATCATTTTGGTACCTCTTCTTTGCGCCCTGTACAAGCTGCACACAGTGCCTGGCAATCTAAAGAGATAAGAGCTGATAAGAGCCTGTTTGCAGCCTTGGTAGCTCATCAGCTGTGAGCACATAATGACCTGGTAGAGAGCCGTTTATCAAGCTGGCCTGATAAGGAGATTCCCTTGACCTGTCAAGTGATAAGGGAGGTCTTTATGTTTGACACCTCTGGTCTATGGGCTGATGGTCTTCTGCTCCCTCAAATGATTCTACCCTTTCTTCCTTCCTGCTCTCAGAATTCCTAAATGATGCATCCTCTCTTCCGTCCATGAAATCCCCTCTTCATGTTTTTGTGGCATCATTAAGACAAAGATCTAGGTAGAGTGCATCCACTCTACCTACTTAGCTTATATATGAGTTTTTTTTTATCAATCGACCAAACCTTTATTAGGCATAAAAATCAACATAATATCTCTAAACAATCCAATGTATAAATAGATGTTAAAAAAGAGAAATAAAGATAAAGGTTAAAACACAACAATTTACTTGCGAGGTAACTCCAGGTTGCTTAGGACCAACAGATTAGCCTGCTTCAAGTTACTCAGGTGTAAAAATTTCGCCTTATGTATTAGTAACTGAAATAACTGCATATTCTTCCCTGCCTGTCCATGTTTTTTTCTTATTTCTGTCTAGATTGTAAGTACCTTGGGGCAGGGACCTGTCCTCTCAAGTGTCATGTGTATTGATGGTGCTGTATAAATAAAATAGTTATTTATCGGCTGCACTGATGTGCAGATACAACACGTGCATAGGCAGTTGAAGATAAGTGTCTTACACCACAAGCCTATGCGTGTTTACTCAGAAGTAATTGCCACTGTGTTCAGTGAAACTCACTCCCTAATAAGTGCATTTGAGATTGCAACCAGAAACACCCAATATGTGTAGGAGTGACAGAGATGAATGTATTTTGGTGGCTTCCACACAGGTCCGTAACAAATCAGCCCTAAAATGGATGAAAAATGAGTTTGTTTTAAATACTGCTTAATCCAATAAAAGATATTCTATCACTTGTTTCTCATTTTGAATTTACCAATATCGATGGGTATCTGGCTCACTTTGTTATTTGTATAATTGCAACTCACTATTTTCATAATGTTGATTCACTATATTTGTGCAATGATTTGTGGTTGGTTGTGATTTTTTTAATTTTTATTTAAGGAGATTTGTATCCTGCCTTCCAACCTACAAGGCAACCCTCAAGGTAGTTCACATCAGTTTAGGGCACAATCCTAACCAGGTCTATTTTGGTCAATGGGGCTTACTCTCAAGAAAGTGTGGTTAGGATTGCAACCTTAAATGCACAACACAACGACAAAACTTGAAATAGAAACAAATGGAAGAACACGGCCCCGTATATCTCCTTAACCACATCAGTTGTGCTTAATCTGTTGGGCTCAACCATCTTTCTATAAAGTCAACCAATGTTATACCCCTTTTAGAAGGCCGAAATAGCTTGAGATTCATGTGGTAGCCATTCAATTCTGAAGGGGTAACCATTGAGTTAAACGAAATAGAAAAGGCAACTGCAGTTAGAAAATGGTTTTGTTGTACCAAAATGAATGTAGTTCACAGTACAGCTGATTTTTTCATTTTTTTCACAGGGCCTATGTGTCCCCATGAAATGGTTTCAGGTTTTGGTGTGCCTGCTATGTCCTTCAACATGGCCTTGCATGTGAAATATTAATTGCGCACTCCATAGAACAGCTCTGATGGGGCATGCGATTAGTTCCAATGGTTTCAGTTTCATCCCCTCCTCCACTTCCAGTTTTAAAACATATCCATATTAGGCATAGGGCTGCAGAGTTCCGTCTCTGGAGTTGAACTTGCATGCAAAGATAAAATCAGATGAAGGACTCTGTCACCAAGACTTCCTTTTTCTCTATACACTGCATGGAGGAGGAGAAATCCTTCCCCCACCCCCACCCAGGCTGAAGTAGCTATTCCTGTTTTGACCACATGTTTATGAAGGCTGCTGCCAGACAGATGGAAGGACTGTCATAAAACTTTAGGCAGTGGATTGCATGCCTTCCACTGCAATCAGTAGGACAGGTTTTGGATAGGTATGCCAAAGCCTTACAGCTGTTTATAAAGCACATGACATGACTCCTGTCTCTTTATTCTGTTTTATAGAGTTTAGGCCCCTATTTCTTAGACATTTGTAGCATAGAAATCTCTCCTTCCTCTCCCCCCCTCCGCCTCTCTGTTACAACAAATGGATATGCAGCCACTGTCAGCTAAAGAGCCCAATCCTGTGCATGTCTACTCAGAAGTAAGTCCCATTATAGTCAATTGGGCTTACTCCCAGTTAAGTGTGAATAGCGTGAACTTTCCAGCACTGACATAAGGGCAATGCAACTCCGAGGAAAGGGAACAAACATTCCCTGACCTTGGGGAGGCCTCCATGAGTGCCCCCCAACTGCAGGATGCAGCACATGCCCCACTGGCACAGCTATGCCAGTGCTGGAAAGTGGGTTAGGATTGCACCCTAAGTCAACTTGTATGGCTTCTCCTGTGAGATGGAAGATTTGTGGACATGAAGGTGGATAGCTTCTGGGGGTTGCTTTGGATCCAGGAAAAGGAGTAGGGAGGAAAGAGTTAGAAAAAACAAGGCCCTTCTCTCTGCACTACAGACCTGGGGTTGAGGTGGTTAGTCTTTATAGTTAGTTATTGTATAATGCCTGAAATATAGATACTGTAAAATTGCAAGATCATGTCCCTATCTTTCCCACTTGCTTGTCCTTCAGTTTGAAATGTAACTTTATACAGCCAGTCCAGCCATTGCTGAACTTGATTGCTGGACTTTCCTTCCCGACCTTATTCAATTAGTGTTTTACATATGTAACATTTATTCGCAACTTGAATCCAATAAAACGAAAATCCCTTACAAGTAGTTTCAAATAACACTCTGTTCTGACTTTTTCCTGGTGTACAACTACATTTTTAAACAGATGGTACTCAGACAGTAAATGAGACTTGACTAAACAGGGAAACTATAAAATGGATGATATAAACTGTAAAGTTTTTATAATCCGCATGGATTTCCATGAAACCTAACCAAACTGCAGACCACATTCCATTGAAGATGGGATTTCCTTTTCTAATGGTGCTGAGTTTTATTCCATGGCTGTCAGAGTAATGGAAGCCACTTCAAATATTTTGTGATACAGCCATTTTATTGCTCCCTTGTAACTAACTACTGTACTGTAGCGGGAAAACAAAAAACAGGAGTGCAGTTTGAAAGTTGAAGTCTAGTTCATAAACAGATAAAAAATAAAGTTTATTTTCCCCTTCAACCAGTTTCTGTTTTAGATCAAAAACAGAAATTGGACCAATCATGAACTTTCAAATTATGCAGAATTCCTTGTCAGTAAGAAGGAAAAGCAGCCTAGCTGTAGAGAGAGCAGGCTATATATCCACAGGAATAAATATTTGGCCAGTTTAGGGAGCTCCAGGAACAACAAGTTTACTATTTCAAACAGGATGTGGTGATGGCCGCTGGCTTAGATGGTTTTAAACGTGAATTAGACAAATTCACGGAGGAGGAAGGATCCCATCAGTGGCAATCTTTTTAATGTTATTTATTAAATGGTTTTGTAATTTTCAGCCTTTAAAAAGTTAATCAAAGTGGTTTGCAATTTTATAAAGAGGGGATAGGTTTATTTAACACTGTGGAAACTTTATCCACTCAACCCAAGCAGAAGCAGATGATAAATAGCCAGTAGGGGCCTTGATAGTTCTATATACAAGCTCTACTAGGTTTCAGCCCCAGTCTGAGCCAACTCATGAGAAGTTTGATCTAGGTCATGCAGAGTAGCCTGAGACTCCTACCTGAGCACCAGCCCATCTCCTATCTTGTCTTCTTGTCTGACCCTTTTTATCCTTCCTAGTCTGATCTGGAATTGGACCCCAGGCCATCTTGACTACATCATCTACCTCTTGCGCTCTTTTGATCCTTGTTTGATCCTGCACCAAAACTGGATGGCCAGAGCCCTCCACTGCAACTGGTATCAAAGATCTGATATGGATTCAAGCCAGATGGCCACTTCCATGGGAAATTGATCTCTGCTGTCTCAGTAACACACACCATCATGCCTACACTATGGTAATGTAAATTATTCAGAGAAGGAAAGCAAACACCTTTATCACATCTCATTTTCTCCAGTGTTTATGCTTGGAAAAGCTGCAGCAGGGACAAAGGAAGTTTAGTTAGTTCTCATACAGCTGGTTTGCAGACCTCTATACATGAATCTAGTGGATGTCAGTACAGTATATTTAACCCATATTGGCATAAGTTCTGTCTTTGAGTGCTTGTGTGCCAGCACACAGAATTAGAAAAGACATGCAAAATGAATGTGCATAATGGAAGCAGAGCTTTGTGTATGCAAACAAAATTAAAATTCTTGTTTCTCTTGTAAGGTGTCAATGGCCAGCAGTAACCTTCAACCTAGTGAGAATGAAGAGCTAGCAGCAGATATGATTCATTAGGCTGTTAAGGTTGAAACATGCCTGAGGACTTTCCCCATTCTTGATGTCCACAACATTTCAAGGAAATGGTGATTAATAGAGTGTGACAGGGAGGCAGCTGGAGAATGCCAGCAAATTCTTTTAGTACATTTTCCTCATATTTCATCTCTGTCCAAGTTCCTAATTAAAGATACAGCAATGGCTCAGTTGTGAAAATGGATCGCCTTCTAAAATTCATCAGCTTATTATTCTACAGTACTTTGTACATTTGTTAGTTTTAAAAGAGTGTTGAAGGGTGCAATCCTAAGGGGCAGATAAAGGGGCTGTAAAGCACTTTCGCAATGACATAAGTGGGGTTAGGCCGGCACACGGGCTTGCGCCAGCCTCCCCACGCCAGTGGAAAGGGGAGGGAAAGGGTGAGTTGTGTTGGCCAACCTTGACTGAAGCAGAGGTCTGGGGAGGGTGGGCAGTGGGCAGGACCATGGGCGGGCAGGCGGGGAGTGGCAGGCAAGGCCAGGATTCTGTCCTTCCCCCTGCCCAGAAACATCCCCTCCCCTCCTCCATTCCGCCACTTGGCACTGCACTTACCTCCGCCGGTTGCCAGGGGTCTGGATGCAGCACAAGTCCATTTAAGAGATGCATTCATAGCATGGCTGAGGGCCCAATCCTATCCAACTTCCCAGGGTTGATGCAGCTGTGCAACAGGGTGTGTACTGCTTCCTGTGGTGGGTGGGGCAGGGGGCAGTCATGGAGGCCAACTCAATGCAGGAACCAACGTGGTTTAGATATCTTTTATTAAAACAGCTATTCTGGTAGGAGATGAAACGTTCCCTTACCTCAGGGCTGCATTGCAACAGCATCGGAGCTGGAAAACTGGATAAGTTTGGGCCCTGAGTTTATTAATTTTCAAATTTGGGAGCCCAGATCTGGCTGAAAATTCCCTTTCATTACTTTGCATCAGGCTATCTAAAAGAGATTACTGGGGTTTTTGTTCCTATGAGAGCACAACTGGAAGCAGGTTGGGCATGTGCAACATGTAGCTTTGAAAAGATGCAGCCCCAGTTTTTGATCTTTTACATCCGTTTGCAGCCAGCCTATCAGTTGAAATCAAGACTGAAAGCAACAGAGTCTCTGGTATTGCACCATCCAGCAGTTATCAGCCCAACCTATTAGCTCTGCAGTATTACAATGGTGAGAGTATGAACTTGCACATAGTCCATTACAACAGAAACATGTACAGCTGGCTGCTAGATGATGTGTAAGATCAAAGTGTCTATGATCAAGATTATTCATAACAGGTTTATTGTGATCTCTAATGGCAGTTACACTGAGTTCCGTTGTCTTTGGATTTAAGCCTCCATGAAGCTACAGTTCTATGCACTAATTTCAGTGGAAGCTTTTTAGCTATCAAAAAATAGCATAGGGGGTGTTTCACCGTATGGATTGGAAAAGGGGCAAATATTAAAGCCCCCCACCTCCCTGTTGCAGTTGCACTGCATGCCCCTCTCATGTGCTATTTTTAACTAAAATAAAACACTTAAGGGCCAACCTGCTCGTTACTCATAACATGTAGCTTGGCCCTTAGGCAGTCTAATGGGCTTAGGGCGCACTCCAGAGTGCACCCCTGGCTGGTGCAAGTTCCTTGCACCAACCGAAGAGTGTTGCAAAAGTGCCATAAAGCACTTTTGTGCCACTTTCTGAGGAGGGAGGCTGGCCCAAGCCCTCTGGGCCAGCTGATCAGGTAAGCCCACACTGGCTGAGTCAGGCCAGTGTGGGGGTAGGGGGTGTGTGGGGAGGGTGTGGAGGAGGTGTTTCGGGGCAGGTGAGGAAGTGTGGGCAGGGGGTGAGCAGGGTGGGATGGGGCCAGGATCTAGCACTTGCACCCGGGCAGCCCAGGACAGCTCCCGACTGCTCAGATCTGCACCACCTCTTCAAATGGCACAGATCTGAGTAGCCCCATTGGACTGCCGCTTTACCTGAGGTAAAGGAAAGCGACTCCCCGTGCCCTGGGCTGAGCTGTTTTCGTCCCCAACCCTTCTCTGGATGCGGGACTGGCCGGCCGGCCTGCTTCAGGGCAAGCTAGGATTGGGCTGTTAGGCATTCTTAACTCTGGTTGCAACACTTCTGGGTACACAGGCCTAGGATTGTGCAGCAATCAAACTGTGTAGCAATCAAACTGCAGGAATGCTTCCAGAAAGATTTTTTTTTTTGAGACACAGGCATGCATGACATACCCACAGTCTAAAGATAGTGCTTCTCTGCTTGCAGGTGTTAAGATCTGTGCAGATTGCAAAGCAACTCTGGCACAAACTAATGAGTGGCAATAATCCTCATCTTCAGTAGCTGTGTTTCCAAAATTTTCCTCTGAATTTCTCTCTGGAGTCTGGAATTCCACTTACCGAGTCTTGTTTCCTAGGTGGAGCAGGTACATTAGAAATCCTGTATTTTTCAATTTTTTAAAAAATGCAAATTTTGCATACGGCTCTGTGCCTGTACTATTTTTCAGTTCACTTTAATCATTTTTCCCTCTTTGTGTTACTGAAGCACACGTGCCCATTGAAAATTTGCTGCAAGAATCATGATGTAACTGTACTGATTGTTTCACCCATGGGTAGACAAAGTTCAGGCAGGTGCAGGTGAAATTCACCTATGCACCTGCTTTATATTGCAGCTTCTGTGTATGAATTGTACAACCCTTTCTGCTTGGGTGAATAAGGAATGTGCCCTTTGGTGGTTCCTGTCCAGCAGTGGCAAGAGAGAAGTGTAGCATGTGCACATAGATTGAAAATGGCTGAATTCTCTCAGTCACCTGCATACATGCTACAGTATTCTTACAGTGCAATCCTATGCATGTGAACTGAGAAGTAAGTCCCATTGAGTTCAATGGGGTTGCTCTCAGATGAGCATGCGTAAGATTGCAGCCTTAATTCAGAAGATGACATGAGCATGGCAAAAGCTGAGATTTTGCTTGGTTTTGACACGTTGGTACCCTTGGAGGAGGAGTGGGATATAAATGTAAATTATACGAATATTGTCCATATGTATCTCTTGCACACTTCATCTTCTGAGGCCCTCCTCTGGGCAACATTACCTTCAGAATTGAGGCAAATGTCTACCAGAAGTGGGGATTTTTCAACTGTATCCTTGACACCTTGGAACTTTCTTACATTGGCTCCCACCCTCCGTATCTTCAGGTGCATATAAATGCCTGGCTGTTTCACAAGGAATTCAGGGTTGTCTGATCTGTTATGTGTGTTCTGGTTCATTTGGCTGATCGAAGGTTGGCTAGATTAGGATTTATTTGTGACTGGTTTTCTCTTGCCAGGGAAGTGGTTTGTTGTGCTTTTATTGCTGTTTGCAATTGTTTTTCTGTTTTTAATTAATTGTTTGCCTCTTGTATTTCTGTTGCAATTTCTTTTTAATGCAAGCCATTTTGTGACACCGTGCGGCAAACAAAGCAGGATAATATGATTTTAAGAATAATAATAATAACAGCTAACAGCACATATGTCACAAGTGGCTTGGACAGCAGGTTTTTTAACTGCGTCACACCCAGGCAATAAGGTTGTGCATCTGGCTGTGACCATGAGAGCCTGCACTCGTGCCTCTTCTCCGACTTAATAAAGTACTGGAGGCAAACACACACCCAAGGTCAACCCATCCAGAAACTGATTAAGAGAGTTGCCACCTCCATCATCAGTCCACCTTTGATGACCTTCCTGCTCTAGCCTGCGTCTAGCCTAGACGCCTTTAAAAGGGGATTGGACAAGTTTCTGGAGGAAAAATCCATTACGGGGTACAAGCCATGATGCACCTGTGCACATGATGCACAATATTTCTTTACTCAGCGTGTGGTTGGTCTGTGGAACTCCATGCCACAGATGTGGTGATGGCCTCTGGCCTGGACGCCTTTAAAAGGGGATTGGACAAGTTTCTGGAGGAAAATATCCATTACGGGTTACAAGCCATGATGCGAATGTGCAACCTCCTGATTTTAGAAATGGGCTTTGTCAGATGCAAGGGAGGGCACCAGGATGCAGGTCTCTTGTTATCTGGTGTGCTCCCTGGGGCATTTAGTGGGCCGCTGTGAGATCCAGGAAGCTGGACTAGATGGGCCTATGGCCTGATCCAGTGGGGCTGTACTTATGTTCTTATGTTCTTATGCTCCTTTCAGCCACTGGCTTAAAAAATGGAAAACAGAGTAGAAGGAGAAGTATGGGAGAATATCCCCTCTCCCCCATACTTCAGCTCCACTCCCTTCTTCCTTCTCTAATCCAGAGAGTTGAGGGGAAACTTCACCCAGGTAAGACAGCAGGCGCCTAACCCCAGCCCTCAGGCCAGATACAGCATCTTGGAAAAACCGTTCCCATGCAGCGTGATGCTCTGAAGCCGTTCCCTTGAAGCCTCTGTTCAACATGCCTGATCTTCCCCCAGCCTTGCACCAACCAGCTGCTTCCATCTCCTATCACCTTAGATGATTCTGTGCCCAGGGGGTGTGGCTGGCTGGCACAGGGGGTGAGGCTGGGGGAAGATCTGGCAGGATGAACAGAGGCTGCAGTGCAGAACAGAAAGTGTCACGTCACACAGGAATAGCTGAACAAGGCAGTCTGTGGTTTGGAGACTGCTCAGTCAGGGAAGGCAGCGTTTGGGATGCCACAGGCCCCAGGAGGTCTTCAGCTGGCCATGCCCACTGGATATATGCATATATGGTGTAGGGCAAAAAAGCAGTGCAATATCACACACTTTGAACCTGATTTGTGGCCCTTTGCTAGCCACCCCTGCTGTAAAAGCTGGTTCAGACATGCAAGAGTTCCCACATTTACCCGCTGGAAGCACACTGGACTCCTCAGGGCTTGGTTTGGCATTTCTTTGAAACATCACAAGAATTGGAATCTTTGCATAAAGGCAAACCTTAGAAGCCTTTGTGACTCAGGGGTGGAGACCATACTTTGCATACTGGAGGTTCTGATTCAATTCCTGATATCTCTAGTTACAGAATCTCTCATGGTGGGCCTAAGATTGGGAAACATTTGTGCCAGAGACCCTGGAGGGCTACCGCCAATCACTGTGGACGATATGGAAGTAGAGAGAACAAGGACCCGACTCAGTTTAAGGCAGCTTTGAGCATTTACGCAATGTGAAGGCTTTGTTTTGGACCAGGGGTGTCCAAACATTTTAGCAGGAGGGCCACATCATCTCTCTGACACTGTGTCAAGGGCCGGGAAAGAAAGAATTAATTCACAATTTAAAATTTGAATAAATTTACATAAATGAATATGTTAGAGATGGAACCTATATGAATGAATGAAGGTCCTGGAATAGCTCAAGGCCCATAAAAGGCCTTGCACAAAGCAAGGCCGGCCTTTCCTTAGCTGCTACTGCTGCATCACAGACGTGAAACAGCAAGTAGGGGAGGGAGCCCTCGTCCCACAGCTCAGATGAGAGATCGTACAGTTGTCCTCATGCTGAGAGCACGGGCTCCAGCAAGTCTCCGGAGGGCCAGAGGCTCATTGGAGACTGAGGGCTCTCCAAGGGCCTGATTGGGAGCTTCCGAGGGCTGCAAGTGGCCCCCGGGCCAGGGTTTGGGCACCCCTGTTTTGGACAAAGGGCTTCCATGTAAGCCTAGTCCTACCGTGATCTGGCAGTGGTACCACCCATTCCTAAGGCACCTGAATGCAGGGGTGGGCAGGTGGGCAGGTGTCCTAACTGGCCCTGATATAGTTCAGCTTTCCCCCCATTTTCTAGTATTTATTCATGGACTGTATCAGCAGCTGCTCTCCTAAGCACACCTACTTGGAAGTAAGTTCCATTCTCCAGAGGGCTCTCGAGAAGGTCAGTATGGAAAAGGTGGGTAGCATTAATCTCCTCTACCTCCTCTCAGGTAGGCAAGGTTGGACTCTAACTGCTCAATGGGTCACTGCCCATGGGTCAAACCCAGCCTTGTATCATCAGAAATTTTCCAACAGGGATCTCTTTTTATTACATAAGAACATAAGAACAGCCCCACTGGATCAGGCCATAGGCCCATCTAGTCCAGCTTCCTGTATCTCACAGCGGCCTACCAAATGCCCCAGGGAGCACACCAGATAACAAGAGACCTCATCCTGGTGCCCTCCCTTGCATCTGGCATTCTATTGCTTTATAGTCCTGTGAAGTTCTACATTACTCTTCTGAGAAGTTTCCTCATAGGCAGACAAAACATCCTTGCTGCCTCTTTAACTTCCTGACAGAGCAACATACTTTCTATATAATTATATATAACCGCCCTGGATTAAAGTCTGAGGAGAAATCTGATGACCAAAGAAAGGCGGTATATAAATACCTGCATAAATAAATATAAATAATTAAAATTAAAAGCAGGCCTTATTCAGGAGTTAATCACTACTTCCTTTGCATACTTAGTGACAATCATTCCAGGTTTTCTGATACTGACTTCTGGTAAATGGCTCTCCCTGTTTTACAAATTGCAGAGCCTTTGTTCAGATGTGTGTTTCTGTACAAGCCCAGGAACACAAGAAAAGTCCTACAGGATCAGGTCAAAGGCCCATCTGAGTCCTGCAACCTCTTTTCCCATAGGAGCTCAGCAGCTGCCTATGGGAAGCCCGCAAGCGATGGAGAAAGTCTTTCCTGTGTGTAATTTTTCTCCAATGCTTTCTGTTTTAGAAATGTAGCCTGTGCAGCTGGAGATGGAAAACCAGGGCAGGAGGTGTGGTCTGATGGCTGAGCCGGTGCCTGAAGGAAGCTAAGCAGGTTCAGCCTGGGTTCTCACCTTGGAAGGAGGACCAGAAAGCTGCTGACAGACCTCAAGAAGGCACTGGAGTGCACTGTGAAGGCACTATGAGAGAGTGTGGAATTTGAGGAATGAGGAGGAGTCAGCTAGAGATGGATAACATCTTGAGAACCTGAACGAGGGTAAGCTGTGGCAGCTGTAGAAGCTTGGACGGTGCAGGGCACAGCCAGGACAATGGCCACACTTGGACGGGAACATCTGGTGCAGTTGAGGTTTTTCTGAGTACTTTTCTCAGAACAAATTCTTGTAGAAACCCATTTTTTAAAAAAATGTAGTTTATGAATAAGCCTGGTGGTTTATGAATAACAACCTTGAGTTCCATGTAAGAACAGAGAAAGGCGGTATAGAAATAAATAAATAAATGTGTGTATTTTTAACTCACATCCATCAGGGTGGCCCACTCTTGAGGTTAGACAGAATGGGGCAGGAGGTCTGGTCTAGAGGGTAGAGCCTCCGTTTGCCTGAAGATAACATCCGAAGGTCGCCAGTTCGAAGCCACCGGCACCGTGAATGGTGAGACCTTGAAGCAGCTGACAAGCCGAGCCGAGTTATTCCACCTGCTCTTTGGTGTGAGCGAAGGAGCGTCTTGGCTGCCCTCCATGTGAGAGATGCAGGAGCTGTTTGTCAGCTTGCGTGGGAGGAAACTGGAGGCCAGAATGTGATACCAGATCAGAAAGATCCATCTGAAATGTTGTGGTTCTTGAAAGATAGAACCTTTCTTCAATTGTAAAAATCCCTACGGGGATTTAGAACAGCCTGCCCATGTAAAACTGCCTTGAATAAAGTCTGAGGAGAAATCTGACGACCAAGAAAGGCGGTATATAAATACCTGTAAAAAAAAATATGTCCATTTGGAATGGCAGACTGGGAAAGACAGACAGCAGACTCCCAGGGGACACTTTGCATCGGGCCAGTATGGGGAGTCAGCTTACCTCAGGAAGAGGCTCACTGTCTCCTTTTACCTCCTTCTTTACACTTACATTGGCCAGGCTGGGAGGATCTTGGGGACAGAACTCTCAGCATCTTCTTTGCCCAGCCAGTTTTGAAGACATGGCAGAGAAGGTGAGGAGGAGGTAGAGGGCTGTGGTGTTCCTCTTCCTAGTTGCTGGACAAGGATTGAGATAGGGATACCATTGATCATCCCTGCTTCCTCCTCCTCCAACTCTGCTACTGCATTCCTCAAAGGATGAAAGTATCACAGCTTATGATCATCGTGGCTGACCAGACAAGAGTAATCCAGAAAATGGAGACAAGGCAAATATGAGCTGGGGTAGGCTCCTTCTGAACTTGCCCAGTTAATAATAAAAATAATAATAATACAGGTATTTATATACCGCCTTTCATGGTCGTCAGATTTCTCCTCAGACTTTATTTCAAGGCGGTTTACACAGGCAGGCTATACTAAATCCCTATAGGGATTTTTACAATTGAAGAAGGTTCTGTCTTTCAAGACAGATGGATCCTTTTATGATCTGGTATCACATTCTGGCCTCCCTCAGTTCCCTCAGCAGCAGTGATATTTCCAGTTCTCAGAGGGCACAGCCACTGATGCAGACAGAGGGAGGGAACCCAGTAAAGTCTCCTCGCATCCAGATCGTGAGATATATACGGGAGCTCTCAAGCAGTCTTCCATCCAGTTACTGGCCAGCTCAAACCTTAATCTCAGAGATGAGAGTACATTGAGAATCTTCCAAAAACTGTCTGGGTCCAGCAGACCTATAACTTATGCGGAAGTATCAAGTGATCGTAAGTGGGTAAGGTAAACAACACTAGTAGGAACTTAATGTCTTCCTTCTCGTTGTGTGTGTGTATTTAATGTTATGCATACATCCTTAAAATAGTCACCGTCTCAATGGGTCTGCAGCTAAGCATGTTCAGTGTTGAAGGCTGTAGATCAGTGTTTCTCAACTTGTAGCACCAGTGGTACTTAAAGTGGTGTCTGGTGGTACACATGGGACCACCAGACTCCAGATGCCTGGCTGCGAGACCAGCAATGCAACGTGACAAGCAGCAGTAGGAGTCTTGGTTCAGTGGCAGAGTTCCTAAGTGCACTTATTGTATGCTCCTGTCCACCCTGAGCTGTGTGTTGCGTTGCGTCTGGCCTGGAAATAATGGACAATGACACTATTCTAATAAGCGGACTGTGTGAAGTGGTACAGATGTTGAGAATGTTGCTGCTGTAGATGACTTGTTGTTAAGAATAGTCATTTTCTCCTTGGGGTAAATATCAGTTTGGGGGGGGGCTAGACTGAGAAAACGATGGGGGAAAAGTACAGTATGGTGGCCCTGATCTGTGTGCCTCTCCCCTCCCCATGACTTCCACATTGTCTAAGTTTAGCCTGAAATACAATGGAAACTTCACAAAGGAATCAAAGACCACAACTATTAGTACGGTTGAAGCGTCAGTCCTTTACTACTGTAGAAACAGTATGAAAAGGAAGCACTTTTGCTGTCTAGCGTCATACATGGAAAGTCTTTGGCTCAGGTTCTCAGCACTTCCGCTCTCCGCACACAGCACATTTATTTTTGTAGCTGGTCTTCACTGGCTATCTATTTCTGCATTGCTGACAGCAGCGCATTGCTCAACGGTTGCCCCTTGTTGCCGCAGACAAGAGAACGACGCGTGCCGGATGACACACATCGGTGTCTCCTCTTGCTCACTTCTGCCAAGAGGTTCATACCATCCTCCTCCGCAAGGGAAAATGTTCCATGAGCCAGCACTCCCATTCCAGAGGAATGTTCTTCTCCACCCCCCACCCCCCGAATAGAGGACTAAACTGTCCCAGATGGGGTTTAATAATCCATCAGTCATCCTCTTGTTGGGAAAAACTAACAAAGCACCAAATGGAGCATTACACATGCCTGCGCCTTTAAGGTAAAAAAAGGTTTCTATGGCTACAGTGACGTAGGGGTAGAGAAATCTGTGTGTGTGTGTGTGTGTGTGCTGTCTTTGAGAATTCATATGAGAAGCTGCATTGCAAGCTAATCCCCCCTTGAGAAAACAATTGGGGGTTCCAGGATGACACCACAGCCAGGTGTTTTCTTTGACTGTTCTTTGGACTTGGTTACATAACAGAGAAAAAGCACAGGATGAGTATAAAGCCTTGAACAATTGTAAAAAAAAAAAAAATTCCACATCCCAAAGTAGAACAAACAGTACCTTCATTAGGACAAATTAAAACAGCACAATCTTTCATCAGGCTGGATGTTTAGCAAAAGAATAAAGGGAGGGGGTGGCAAGGTGTAAAGGCCCCAAAGTCTGTAGCAGTGGCATAGCTAGAGGGGGTGCAAAGCACTAAATATTACAGGTGGCTGAATGCGCCATGCAAGCGGCCCCTCCCTTTTGGAGCAATTCTGGACGTTGGGAGTAAAACAGAGGCGTACGCCTCTGTATGTTTGCGACACTCAGTGCCAACGTCGGGCCACTGCGCAGAGCTTAGGATTGGGCTCTGAGAGAGCCCAGTTATCACCGGATAAGGAGCTTTTGTGGCCTGATCAGGCCCGCAAGCCTTAAGTTTGACACCCCTGGTCTACACTGACTGGGAACAAGGTTTCAGCGAAGAGTCTTTCCCAGCCCTGCCTGGAGACAGAAGGGACTGAACCGTAGACTTTCTCCATGCAAAGTAGCGCTCAGTCACTGAGCCCTGCCTGGCTGGAGACAGAAGGGACTGAACCGTAGACTTTCTCCATGCAAAGTAGCGCTCAGTCACTGAGCCCTGCCTGGCTGGAGACAGAAGGGACTGAACCGTAGACTTTCTCCATGCAAAGTAGCGCTCACTCACTGAGCCCTGCCTGGCTGGAGACAGAAGGGACTGAACCGTAGACTTTCTCCATGCAAAGTAGCGCTCACTCACTGAGCCCTGCCTGGCTGGAGACAGAAGGGACTGAACCGTAGACTTTCTCCATGCAAAGTAGTGCTCGGTCTCTGAGCCACATTGTTTTCCCTTCCTCGCCTCCATCCTAGCTAAATCAGAGCTCTGGTGTACCCAGGAAACATAAAACACCAGACCTACTGCTTGTCTAGGTTTTTATTTCTGTTGCAGGTGACGAATTCCCCCGGCAAGTACAATTCCCAGTCCAAGTAGCTGGAGGTGGTGGCGACAGCTTGGTGTATTCTGTTAAACGTTAACATTTAATGAGGATTCGGAATGATTATGCTCATTTACAACTTAATCCTTATGCACCCACATGCTTGGCCTTTTTTCCCCTCTGTAAGTTGGGGAATAACACTGAAGGTGAGACCAGTGTTATGTCAAACCTTATTAAGATGTATGCTTTTCAATGTCAAACTCTTGATCCTGAAAAACGAGTACCTGCATTGTTTATTTTCCATCACAGAGTGCATATTGGATGACAGCTTTGGTTCCAGGCCTAAGTCTTTAATTCCAACACCCAGCCTCTTGGTAGGTTGTTTGCAAGCCCCTTCCGTTGGGGTTGCCGTTAGTTTTAAGGAAGAGTCTCATTTTGAATTGGGAAGGACACAATATCACGATGCTGAAAGTTAAAGAAGAAATAGTGACAGCTGGAAAGATCTACAGCAGGGGTAGGTAACCTACCCATGGGCTGTATCTGGCCTGCCATTCAAAATCATCCAGCCCATAGTCCCCAAAAGATATATCACTTGGCTCATGGTGGTCCTAAAAAAAGAATTCCAGCTTTTAATTCTATCTCTGTAAGGCTTCCAGTGTAAGCAGACTGAGGGCAGAAGCTTCCTTTGAGTGTCTTTGTCTGTCTGGGCATGTGTCTCTCCATACCATGCCAATATCTTTTTTTCTGAGCTCTGTGTCCCAATCAGGAGGTCCACACATTTGTATTGAATACACATGCATTCTTATTATTGAAGGGCCCGAATGTCTGGCCCCTAGGCAGAAGTTTGCTGACCTCTGTCCTACAGCATTTCTGGGGCTGTTGCCAGTGCCACGACCACCTAGAAAGGGGTGGTATTAAATTTTAGGAGATAAAAGGCAGCAAGTAAACAAAGACTTCCATGCATCCCCCCTGAAACTTTGAGAAATTTCCCCAGGAAATGGTGAATGCTCACACCCTCCAGTTTTAGCACTAGCAAAAATGGGAAGACTCATTAGGATTAATTTTAGTATTTTGTTTTGTTTTTTCCAGTCCTTTTTCCAACCCCCCCCCCTTTTTTTTTTTTAATTTTCAGGGGCTGGTTTCAGTTCAGGGGCCAAGAGGGAGGGAAAAAAATCCTGAAAATTCTGTGTGATTTTGTGGGATCACGAAAACGTGTAGCATTTTCCAGGGAGGGGATTTTGGTGGGATTGCTTTGGGTTTTTACGCTTTCTTAACTGAAGACAGCTGCTGCATGTGAGGGAGGTGGCAGCCACCATGAACTTGCTGATCTTCTGCGTGCCAGTCACCATTTCTTTCTCCCTTCAAGCTGTAAAAGACTCAAGTAGGTCAGCTGCCTCTCCATCTCCCACCCCTGCGTGTTCCAACAGATGAATGAAATCCAATATTCCATTGAGCCGCAGATGGTGTATGTTTTCTTTTCCTTTTCTTTGTGTAGGGTGTTGGGTTTTTTGCAAGGATTCCATGGCTGGTTTCTGCGGCTCTCCATGAAGCCACGGCTCACAGTTTGGGAACCACTGCCATAAGTATATGTTGGCATCCTTCAGTCTCGGAAGACTATGGTATCATGCTCTGAATGGTGGTTCTGGAACAGTGTCCTCTCCAGTGCGCGAAGCCTGGGTAGAGTAGATATGGAGGATAGACTGTTACCCGTGCAGCAAATCCCCCCTCTCCATGTCGCTGGAATGGTCCAATGGAAAGGCAGAGGCCAATACAGTTGGTTCCAGCGGCGTCACTGGAGTTGACAGAACATGACTGTGTTCAGCCATGAACTGCCTTAGGGACCCGGCTCCGGATTTAGCCTCGAGGTTGACTCCTGAAGCCTTTTCCATAACTGGATGTAGCCACAAGGCAGTGGAGGTTTGGGATCAGAGTTTTCCTTCTCTCAGATGAGCTGCCTTCCCAGGCTGACGAGTCCCATCTACCTGGTGGCTGTTTAGTCGCCTCTTACGACAAGTACAGCCAAATCGAGGGCCTATTCTTATCCCCCAGCCCCCAGGGGCCATAAGTATAAAGCTTATTTAAAGAAAAGAAAATCTTCGTAACCGCCCCAAGCAGTTGCTGATCTGTTTGGGATTTTGGGGGAAAAAATTCCCCAGACATCCCAAAGGCTGCAATCCTATCCACACTTACCCTGGAGTAAGCCCCATTGACTCTCATTGTTAAAAGCGTATACATAGTAGCCTTTTAAAAGTACAGATCTGTATCAATGCAGTTACATACCAGCGGAGCATCAAGTCTAATATATTAAAAATAAAAGACACGTTGGAATGAAAGGGGAGCCACCTGAAATTGGCTGGCAACCCACCTCGTGGGTCCCAACCCACAGTTTGAGAAATGCTGCCTTAGAAGGTAAAGCTCCAAACTGGAAAACAAGCCAGCCGCTGTGCTAACATGCCGTTAGCCTTGTCCTGCTCATTCCATGTTGTTTGCTTTTGCCTTTAGTACCTGCAGGGCATGGGTGTATCCTTCACCTGGCTTCCAAAGGGCCAAGTACATTAATAGGTCTGTATCATTTTCATGTGTAACACGAAAAATATTCCATCCGTCTCCTACCAACAGTTTAAAAACACAGGAGCAAATCCAGAATAATTTCCACAGTGAAATAATTACTTTAAAGGCTTCAGCAGCAGATCATTTTAAGCAAATTGTGCTAATTAAGGCTTGAGTAAGTTTTTTTTAAGTGTCACCACTAGTAATGAAATTATTGAAATTAGCATCGCCATTAGTAATGGAATTATTATGGTTTCAAAGTGTAGTTTCCCTTAGTATCAAAATATAAGAACATAAGAACAGCCCCACTGGATCAGACCATAGGCCCACCTAGTCCAGCTTCCTGGATCTCACAGCGGCCCACCAAATGCCCCAGGGAGCACACCAGATAACAAGAGACGTGCAAGGCTTCCTGGGAATTGTAGTTAAGAACATAAGAACAGCCCCACTGGATCAGGCCAGAGGCCCATCTAGTCCAGCTTCCTGGATCTCACAGTGGCCCACCAAATGCCCCAGGGAGCACACCAGATAACAAGAGACCTGCAAGGCTTCCTGGGAATTGTAGTTAAGAACATAAGAACAGCCCCACTGGATCAGGCCATAGGCCCACCTAGTCCAGCTTCCTGGATCTCACAGCGGCCCACCAAATGCCCCAGGGAGCACACCAGATAACAAGAGACCTGCAAGGCTTCCTGGGAATAGTAGTTAAGAACATAAGAACAGCCCCACTGGATCAGGCCATAGGCCCACCTAGTCCAGCTTCCTGTATCTCACAGCAGCCCACCAAATGCCCCAGGGAGCACACCAGATAACAAGAGACCTGCAAGGCTTCCTGGGAATTGTAGTTAAGAACATAAGAACAGCCCCACTGGATCAGGCCATAGGCCCACCTAGTCCAGCTTCCTGTATCTCACAGCAGCCCACCAAATGCCCCAGGGAGCACACCAGATAACAAGAGACGTGCAAGGCTTCCTGGGAATTGTAGTTAAGAACATAAGAACAGCCCCACTGGATCAGGCCAGAGGCCCATCTAGTCCAGCTTCCTGGATCTCACAGTGGCCCACCAAATGCCCCAGGGAGCACACCAGATAACAAGAGACCTGCAAGTCTTCCTGGGAATTGTAGTTAAGAACATAAGAACAGCCCCACTGGATCAGGCCGTAGGCCCATCTAGTCCAGCTTCCTGTATCTCACAGCGGCCCACCAAATGCCCCAGGGAGCACACCAGATAACAAGAGACCTCATCCTGGTGCCCTCCCTTGCATCTGGCATTCTGACATAACCCATTTCTGTTATGGGTTCTGTCATAACCCATATGATGTTATGCTTCTGTTTTTAAGGCTCTTCAGGAGCAGGAGAAAGATGCCTCCTGGGATTATTCCCTGCTGCGTTGGTGTCTTAAATATGCCCCCCAAATCATGTAAGTATTTGGATGGCCCTGGTTCTGGTATTGTGGGAAAGGGAAAAAAAACAAAACCTATATCCATGTGCTATATCAGTGCTTCCCAAACTCCTACAAGGGAGTTGGGAGCATAGTAAGTGTGTGCAGGGGGGGGAGGGAAGGCTGCAACGCGATTCCCAGGATTGCACCACTATGGCAGGGGTGGGAGGGTTTTAAAAACTTGCCTGCAGTCCTGTGGGATCCGGGGGTTCTGGGGAACTCTCTGCAGGGCTATTTTATGTTGCAATCATGTTCCTTCTTTTTTTTTTTTTGGTAGCCTTTGCTCACAATAACTGTATGCCAGTGGTTCTGAAACTTTTTAGCACTAGGACCCACTTTTTAGAATGACAATCTACTGGAAGTGATGTCATTAACCTGGAGGTGACATCATCAATCAGGAAAATTTTTAACACCCACATATGACAAAATCAAATCAATCAAGTAAATTAAAAGTTTACAGTAAGTATAAGTTTAAATTTTTTTTTAAACAAAGAAGAAACTTCCTAACCTTCCCAAGCTGTTTGCTGATCTGTTTAAAAAAATTCCCCAAACATCCCAAAGGCTGCAGTCCGATCCACACTTACCCGGGAGTAAACCCCATTGACTATCATTGTTCAACGCATCCCGTGAATCGGATGTTTTGAGTGGCAGGCTGGGGAATGCAGAGAATTGGCAGTGATTGTGAGGAGCTCCAGAAGGATCTCTCCAGACTGGCAGAATGGGCAGCAAAATGGCAGATGCGCTTCAATGTAAGTAAGTGTAAGGTCATGCCCATTGGGGCAAAAAATCAAAACTTCGCATATAGGCTAATGGGTTCTGAGCTGTCTGTGACAGATCAGGAGAGAGATCTTGGGGTGGTGGTGGACAGGTCGATGAAAGTGTCGACCCAATGTGCGGCGGTAGTGAAGAAGGCCAATTCTATGCTTGGGATCATTAGAAAAGGTATTGAGAACAAAACGGCTAATATTATAATGCTGTTGTACAAATCGATGGTAAGGCCACACCTGGAGTATTGTGTCCAGTTCTGGTCACCACATGTCAAAAAAGACATAGTGGAAATGGAAAAGGTGCAAAAGAGAGCGACTAAGATGATTACTGGGCTGGGGCACCTTCCTTATGAGGAAAGGCTACGGCGTTTGGGCCTCTTCAGCCTAGAAAAGAGACGCCTGAGGGGGGACATGACTGAGACATACAAAATTATGCACGGGAAGGACAGAGTGGATAGGGAGATGCTCTTTACACTCTCACATAACACCAAAACCAGGGAACATCCGCTAAAATTGAGTGTTGGGAGAGTTAAAACAGACAAAAGAAAATATTTCTTTACTCAGCGTGTGGTTGGTCTGTGGAACTCCTTGCCACAGCATGTGGTGACGGCATCTGGCCTGAATGCCTTGAAAAGGGGATTGGACAAGTTTCTGGAGGAAAAATCCATTATGGGTTACAAGCCATGATGTGTATGTGCAACCTCCTGATTTTAGAAATGGGCTATGTCAGAATGCCAGATGCAAGGGAGGGTGCCAGGATGAGGTCTCTTGTTATCTGGTGTGCTCCCTGGGGCATTTGGTGGGCTGCTGTGAGATATAGGAAGCTGGACTAGATGGGCCTATGGCCTGATCCAGTGGGGCTGTTCTTATGTTCTTATGGGTTCTTCTTGACGCTGGAAATTGATAGGGAGGAAAAAACTATGGCATGAGCTTATAAGGTAGAAAGCGTTGGCACGCCACAGCTTAGAGGGCATGTGGACAGATTGGGATAAACAAACGGTTTAACCCAATCACTAGAGCCTTATTATTTCATAATGTAATTTTAAAAAGCCATTCCTTTTAATACCTGATTTAAAAGTGTAATACTTGAAAGCTGCATTGAGCACCTTAGGAGGGCTATGCTAGTGCTAATTAAGCTTGATAATCTTGTAAATCTCCAGATGTACTTAGCACTCCTTAGCGTTAACCAATTCTTTAACCACATACTAATACTTTTAGGGCCCAATCCTAACCAATTTCCAATGCCATTGAGGCGTGGGCCGCATCCTGTGGTGGGGAGGCGGTCTTGGAGGCCTTCTCAAGGTAAGGGAGTGTAATCCACTAAAATTGAGTGTTGGGAGAGTTAGAACAGACAAAGAAAATATTTCTTTACTCAGCGTGTGGTTGGTCTGTGGAACTCCTTGCCACAGGATGTGGTGACGGCATCTGGCCTGGACGCCTTTAAAAGGGGATTGGACAAGTTTCTGGAGGAAAAATCCATTACGGGTTACAAGCCATGATGCGTGTGTGCAACCTCCTGATTTTAGAAATGGGCTTTGTCAGATGCAAGGGAGGGCACCAGGATGCAGGTCTCTTGTTATCTGGTGTGCTCCCTGGGGCATTTGGTGGGCCTCTGTGAGATACAGGAAGCTGGACTAGATGGGCCTATGGCCTGATCCAGTGGGGCTGTTCTTATGTTCTTATGTTCAGCCGATAAGGGAGGACACCAGGATGCAGGTCTCTTGTTACCTGGTGTGCTCCCTGGGGCATTTGGTGGGCCTCTGTGAGATCCAGGAAGCTGAACTAGATGGGCCTATGGCCTGATCCAGTGGGGCTGTTCTTATGTTCTTATGGAATGTTTGTTCCCTTACCTTGGGGCTGCATTGTGGCTGCACCGGTGCTGGAAATTTAGATAGGATTGGGCCCTTAATTCAGAAAAAGGAAGAAAATTGGGCATTCTGTTCCAAGGAGAACTCTTAATCCAACATGGGTCTTGGGCACATGTGTACCCCTTCTTTTCTCTGACTGTGGAGAACTGTCAGCTGCCATGGGGTTGTCATCAAGAACCCTGGGAGTGGGGCATCAGTTCCTCCATCACTTCACAAGAGAGCAGAACTGCAGGTCCTTAAAACCAACTGGCAGACACCGCTAAGCAGAAGTGCCTTTGCTCGGCCTGAGTGATTTCCTCCAGAATTGCATTGGACTGTCTCAGAAAGCAAGCTGAGCTACTTAAAATTAATTGGAGATAGCTTGGCTTGTTTTTTAAGCAAGTTTACCTGCTCTGCTCACTGTCACTTCTATACAGTGAACTATCAATCCCCAAAACTTTCCCCTTTCCTTTAAAAATAAACTTATAGCCCAATCGTATGTAATTCCCCACATGCACCAGTGCCAATGTGACGTTCCACAGGGGAGTTTTGGCATGTTGAGGCCTCCTTGGGGGGTAAGGGAACATTTGTACCCTTGCCCTGGGGTAAACCCAGCAGCCGCTGTGGGGCAACTCGGACCTATGCCAGCTCTACAGCTGGTGCAAATCCACATTGACCCATGAAGGTGGATCCGGCTTGGGAAGGGGGTTAGGATTTGGTGAGCGCTACTGCCACCCCCTACCCACCCCCTTCCCACGCCTGATCTGTCCTTCTCCCTGCCCCATCTCCTCCCTATTCTGTTCACCCCTCCCCTGTTGCACTCCTCCCCACCTCCCTCTCATCCTCTGCTTGGCCTTACCCGCTGCAGAGGGCACCCTCAGTCCATTCTCACATGGATTTGGCTGTCTGCAGTGGCAGCCAGGCCACAATCCATTGGCACTGTTGCTTTTGCAACAGCTGTAAAGCGGTCTACACTGCGGAAACACTTGTTCCAGCAGCGTTAAGGCCCGTCAGGATTGGGCTGTTAATGGCATTGACAATAGCAGCAAAGGAGAGATATCTGTCTCTCTCACGCCACCAGTGCTTGGTGTTCATGTGCTACACAGGCCCTAGTAGCCCTTTGAAAGCATAGTTTCCTAAAGGGCTGCAGCATGTCATTGTAAATTATGCTCCCCCGGTTGCTATTTGTCCTTTGATAGAATAAAAAATGCAGGTGTAGCATCTGTATATTTTCCCCTGGGGGCTGGGGATAAGAATAGGCCCTCAGTTTGGCTGTACTTGTCGTAGGAGGCGACTAAACAGCCACCGGGTAGATGGGACTCGATAGCCTGGGAAGGCAGCTCATCTGAGAGAAGGAAAACTCTGATCCCAAACCTCCACTGCCTTGTGGCTACATCCAGTTATGGAAAAGGCTTCAGGAGTCAACCTCGAGGCAAAATCCGGAGCCGGAGTCCCTGAGGGAGTTCATGGCTGAACACAGTCACGTCCTGGCAACTCCTGCGACGCCGCTGGGACCAACCGTATTGGCCTTTGCCTTTCCATTGGACCATTCCAGCGACGTGGAGAGGCGGGATTTGCTGCATGGGTAACAGCCTATCCTCCATAACTACTTTACCCAGGCTTCGTGCACTAGAGAGGACACTCTGTTCCAGAACCACCATTCAGAGCATGATACCATAGTCTTCCGAGACTGAAGGATGCCAACAACATTTTCCCCCTTGTATGGAGAAAGTTTTAAGTTTAAAAAATCACCCCCTAAAAACCCATAGGGGTCTGCAGCACTGCCTATGGCTTGATCATCAGTTTACTGTGCAGATTTTTTTCCAAAGTGAACAAGACAAATGGACTTTGCCATCAGTCCCCATGTACATTCGGGCAGTAGCATAAATCCACTCATCAGCTGAGCCAAAAATGTGTAGTATTAGAAATAGGAAACGGGGCAGGACAACAGCTGGTGCCTGCGGCCTCGTCAGCGTTCAGTGCGACGTGTCCGGGAAAAGAAAGAATAAACGCAGAAATAGACGTTGACACAAAGAAGAATCGGGAAGAACGTTGGGATCTTTAAAACGTATCTTAGCAACAAGGCTCACCATATTGCACAAGAAACCCAAAGCAGTGGGTTGAAGTGCTATTTTAAGGGCATCAGTGAAATCTCAGAAGCTCCTGCCATCTTCCAGAGGTGCTGGCTCCAAGACTTTATGGGCTCCGGGCAACAGGATGTCTGTGGCCCCCTTCCCCACTACAGGCCTCTTTCTCCAAACTCCCCACAAAAGGGACTTTTGTCTTCTTCCCCTGGAGAAGGGAAGTAGCCCCACAATGCAGCTACTCAATTTTGCAGCAGCCCTTGGGCTGCTGTAGAATCAAGAGCCTTCATGTCAGGCCATCCAGCCCGACACAGAACTCAGGATCTGGTGGAGCTGAGCTCCACCGGTCTCACCTCCCTCCTGCCCCAGTCCCTCCCCTCCCTCTCCCCGCTCTCCCCCCACCCCAAAACACTTCCTCCCTGCCTCTCCACCGTCCCCACCTACCTCTCCACCGCCCAGCAGTTTGGGCGACCACGGGGCGGTGGAGCACCAGTGTTGCACTGGTGCTAAGGGCTTGCAAATGTGCTTTATGGCACTCTGGGCCTGATCCAAACTGGACCTTGGGCTGGCGCATGTCCCTTGGGGGAGCCTCCAAGGAACAGGGTGTATGAAGCCACCACAGCGAATGCTCCCTCCTCCAGGGAAAACCTGGAAGTGATGTCACAACGGGTGCCAGAGCAGTGTGCCACACCTCTGCTGTTGAAGATGTTGGAGTGGCATGCTGACAATGTAGACAAAATTTTGAAAGTAAGGGGTGAGGCAGCAGAGGTGGCCCTTGAAAGCTTGTCTCAGGCTCTCTAGACCCTGAGACCCAAGAGCCTAGTTGGAGAGATCTGACAACCACCATGATATATCATGCAGTGCTGCAGCCTCTTGGACGTGCCAGCAGGTCTTGGGATCAGCTGATGTACGAAAATATGCCAGGAAAGAGAGTTGTCTCCCCAAGAGGACAATTCCGAAATCTGTTTGCCCAGCTGGAGTTCCACTCACTTCAAAATGCGTCTCCCACGTGGCTCAATCAAATTGAATGCGCCTGCACTGTGGGCAGGTACCAGCACATGCCTGAACGTTCATTAAACAGGTCCTGATTTTCTCCTGGGTGTCTGCCAGAGGTTCAACCGCTACTGGGAGTACGGCTTAATAATTACAGGTGGAAAAGCGTCTGGGAATAACACGAACGTTGGCAAGAGGCCTGCTCTCTCTTTACCCAATTAAAAAAATTTCAAGTATGCTCAACAATTCCCAAACTTACCCTCTTGAGCCGCCAAAGTTTGCTCAGTCCGTATGACTCAGCACTGGGATTAGGCAGAATTCACACTCCCTTCATATACGTATTTGTGCCTCTTGCGCACGGCCTCCCAGAGTTGCAGAACTAAGTTGGATGGGACAGTCTTGTTCTTCTGTGTGTTTTCTTCCGCCCCCCCCCCCAAAGAGTCTTCTCCTGATTGAGCTATGGATGCTTCCGGAACAGACCGGCATCTTCACCCATCCATGAGGCTGACTGAGAAGCTTGCCTCAGGGAAGCAGTGGAGGTGATTGGGTGGTCAGAGACGCCAGCCCCACACCAATGTGCTACCCGCAGACCACTTCTGTTAGCCTCATAAATAGGCTTGCCCTGGGCAGGGTCTCTGAGAGGAATTTTATCAGGGGGCACAAAGTTTCTTTTGGACCCCTTTTGCAAAGCGAGAGGGGTGAAATAGTGGGGGAGGGTGTTGACGGGTGAGCAGAATGGGGGCAGGGAGGGGCGAAATAGGGTGGGACAAGGGTAGAGACAGCTGGAAAAGTCTCTGGAGCCCAGGTCTACTAACCCATGTGGCATCAATAGGGTCCTCAGCATCCCCAGTCCTGGTAGTGTCCCCAGCATCCCATGCGGGCAACAAGTCTGAGTAGATTGGAAAACATAAGATCTCAGGAAATTTCTGGGCCCCCTCCTTTGGCTCCTGGGCGCCCCTTTTTACCCTGGGCCCGGATGCAAATTGCCCCCTTTACCTCCCTCTCCTAGGTCCTGAAGAGAGTCTGGTCCAACAAGAAGCTGACGGAACATACCAAGATCCAGGTCTACAGAGCTTGCGTCCTGAGTACACTTCTGTACTGCAGCGAGTCATGGACTCTCCGCTCACAACAGGAGAGGAAACTGAGCGCTTCCCACATGCGCTGCCTCCGACGCATCCTCGGCATCACCTGGCAGGACAAAGTTCCAAACAACACAGTCCTGGAACGTGCTGGAATCCCTAGCATGTATGCACTGCTGAAACAGAGACACCTGCGTTGGCTCGGTCATGTCGTGAGAATGGATGATGGCCGGATCCCAAAGGATCTCCTCTATGGAGAACTTGTGCAAGGAAAGCGCCCTACAGGTAGACCACAGCTGCGATACAAGGACATCTGCAAGAGGGATCTGAAGGCCTTAGGAGTGGACCTCAACAAGTGGGAAACCCTGGCCTCTGAGCGGCCCGCTTGCAGGCAGGCTGTGCAGCATGGCCTCTCCCAGTTTGAAGAGACACTTGGCCAACAGTCTGAGGCAAAGAGGCAGGGAGGGACTCCCATAGCCGTCTCCCATAGCCAGGGTCCGTCTCCCATAGCCAGGGAGACAGACCAGGGACAGACTGCACTTGTTCCCAGTGTGGAAGGGATTGTCACTCCTGAATTGGCCTTTTCAGCCACACTAGATGCTGTTCCAGAACCACCATTCAGAGCGCGATACCAGAGTCTTTTGAGACTGAAGGTTGCCAACACAGGCCTAGGTCCTGGCCCTGGGATCCAAGGTTAAATAATCCAATCTCTGTGTTGGGCATGTTCATGTAAATGCAACTCCCAGTGCTTTCAAGAGGATTTCCTTCCAAGGCTGTCATATCCAAAATCAAACTGAAGAAAACAACTAAGGGCCCAATCCTATCCAATTTTCCAGTGCTGGTGCAGTTGGGCCAGTGGGGTGTGCACTGAATCTTGTGGTGGAGGGGCAGACACCAGGGTCTTCTTAAGGTACGGGTACATCCCACAGTTATGCTTTAGATAATGAAGATTCTGCCAATCCACCTAGTTTCTTGATACCCACCCAAATTTGGTTCTGTGTCAAGGACTTTGCCCAGCTCTTCGCTATTCCCCTCCTCCTTGATCTATTTAGCACTGATGAGAAGTTCAGTCCTTTTGGATCAGATTTTCTTCCTCCCCTTGCCGAACACCCTCTGGCCCTCAAAAGGCCTTCTAAGGGCCTTAAGCATCACTTCTGGTTTTCAATGAAAACTGGAAATGTTTAAAGGTCCTCGGGAGGCCTTTGGGGAGCTGGAGAAGGTCACAAATAGCTTCCATGACCCTTCAATGGCCTTCTAAGGACTCTAGAGGGCGTTTAAACCTGATTTTCATAGCCTTCTCTGGTCCTCAGAAGCTGAAGCCAAGTTGAGAACAAGGCATGGGCATTTTATTGCAGTGTCCTACCACCAGGGGACATCGCACTCCACAAATTGTACCATTAAGGCACTGATGAAATTATAACGTAGGCAATTCCTTTGTGTTCAGAAGTTGTACAGCAAGCCCTCACTTAAAGTAGTTTTGTTTTAAGTTTTGTTATAAAGTTGATGAGAGGAAAAAAAAATCAATTCCTGGCCAGGCTCACTGTCTGTGTGAAGTTTGCAAGCTCTCCCCATGTCTGTATGGGTTTTCTCCTGCCCAGAAAGCTCACATTTATTTCAGTGTTTACTGTTAGAAATGTTTTGGGTCTTTATTTAGAAATTTGGTGATGTTTCTGTGACCTGTTGGAACCGAACTCTCGGTTGTGGATATCGATTACCCATGGTAAAATTGGTTTCATCGCTTAAAGCTGCCGTTTCCAAGAACCTATTAAGCGAGGACTTCCTGTGCTACGCTCCCTTGTCTTTTAAAAATGGCAGGACCGCAGGCTTAAATAAATACAAGCATTTCTCAGCAGCTACTCCTCTTTGTCTGAAATCTGCATTACCTGGATCAATAAACACATCTCCTGCAACTGCAAGATCTATGCTCGCTTCCCTTTTGATGCTCTCAAAACTCACTCTGTTCTCCCTACAGTGTTAGATCTTCCCTGTTTTGACCATGTCTAGTCTGTTGCGATTCGGAGTCCAGAAATAGCTCCATCTTTAGACAGGGCTGGATGGGATTCAGCATCTTCTCACTACCAGCTGGCAGTTTCCAGTAAAGGAAAAGGTGGTGGGAACCAAGAACCTCCTCCTTCCCTGATGCTGGTATCCTGATAACTCAAGTAGGAGAAGGGGCATGGACGCAAGGGTGTTGATGAGAGGGGCTCCTGGGGAAATTAAAACCTTACACAGCGTGGTGATGCTCCCTGCAAAGTGCTTTGCACCCCCTCTAGCTACGCTACTGGTGCAGTGATTGGCTCTTTGGACATCACAACGATGACACACTGATGATGCGCTGACATCAAGATACCACGCCATGTCTAACAGTGCCAGTATTTCCATAGATGTTGCCAATTTTACTGGAAAGGGCTGTATCAGGGTTGCTTTGCCAGGATAGGCTTGGCATTTGGTCCTTATTGAACTGGCCTCAGAGCACTGTTTGTGTGGCATTGCTAGGAAGGGTTTGGGATGCGATAGACCACACCGGCATTCACGTGTTATCAACGTGCTGTCCAAATAGGATTGGGTCACGAAGCTGCAATCCTATACAGTAGGTCCTCTTTGTTTGTGTGTTTGTTACCCATGGATTTGACCCATGGGAGGACCCACGGAGGACCTCCAGGACAAGACCAGGAGCTCATTCTGGTCAAGTCCAGGAGGCTTTCTGAGGTCTTTAGAGGCTGTGCGCAGCGTCTGTGGGCCACAGAAAGGCCCCCTGGAAGTGTTGGAAGGGCACTGCCAGTTTTTGCAAAATCTGCTTGTAGCCTCTACCGCGTGCAGCCTCTATGGGCCTCTTAATGGCTCTGGACACAACTGGAACAAATCTGGAGATCGTATTGGACCGCAACCCATGGATTTAATTATCCACAGGAAACAGATCCCTTGTGGTTTCTGAGGTCCAACCTGTACACACTTTCCTGGGAGCAAGTCCCATTTAATTCAATCAGATTTATTTTTTAGTTGAGATGCTTAGGATGGCACTGTAAAAATTTTTTTTTTACTTGCCCTTGAGCTGGCAGAAAGAAAAAGTCTGTAACTGCCCCATCTCTGAAAAGTACTTACTTTCCAGAGTAAGAAAATTCACCTCTAACACAAACAGCTCATTTCAGTAATGATATGCAAGTTCAAAAATAGTTGGGGATGCTAATGAACTGTTAAAACTATTATTTATTAGGTGGCTGAGAATGTCACCTTGTCTGCCTTTCCAACCCTCCAAAATAAGAACCTTTTAAAAAAATAAAAAGGAAAATTCCAAAGCTTATTAGGCCACTGTTCTTCCAACACAAACAAACCCAAGGCTTTTGGGGTTTTCTTGGAACCAAAAAACCCAAATTATGGGTGCAATTTGCATTCTTTCATATCCAAATGCCGATTACAGTTGGGTTATTAGGCTTGCCGCTAATTTGCCCTCAGGGAAAAGGGAGAGTTGGGCACCAGGGCTTCTGCTGATCTCTACTGTGAATGTGTTTGTGACCAGTCAATGACCCTAATATGTGACTTATCTAATCTCTGACAAGGTCAGCCTGTGTTAAACTTATCTCAGGGCATCAGACTGTGGTCTGATTCAGATGGACATCAGAGCCAAAAAAAAGGGAGAAATGAGGAAAGGGAGAAAGGGGTGAAAGTGTTTATTTATGATATTTGTATCCTGGTTTTCAGGCAAATCTTCTAAAGCCTTAAATCATTGCTCCAATCAACACTAAAAGTATACTATGTAAAGCACTAAAAAGAGGGCAGGTGGTACAGGTTTGGTCTGCTCATGAGGCATGATGAGAAGGAGGACTTCCCCAAGCAGTGAATTGCACCTGTCCATCACCCTGTCTACCCTTAACCGACCCACCCCCATGCTAGTGGTATGCCAGCCATAGCTGCTCCTTGGGGTTGGACTGGATGACCTTGTGGCTACCTTCCAACCAGTGGCGGACCTCTCCAACCCCGCACCCTGGGGCAAAGGTCTGTGTCACCACCACCCTGCACACAAATCCACCCACCCCTCTTACCTGAAGCTTACGGAGCCTCGTGCGACCGTAGACTGCACGCAGCCTCCCCACACCTCAGAACACCTTCTGGATGTGACCAGAAGTGCCTTCTAGTCATGTCCATGAGGTCTCTTGACACCCCTTCAGGTGTGGTGCCCGAGGCCTTGTACCCTCCTGGTCCCCCTTAGCTATGCTAGTGGTTCTCCCTTATCCCATCTAGCTTGGGCCTCTGGCAAAGATTTCTGTTTTTCACGATCTGCAGTGGGACTCACACCTCTTCAGAAAACTGTAAGTGGAACCCACAGCATCAGCAATTTGTGTAACCTTCATGCCCCAGAAATGTCTTTGCCAGTCCTGTCAGAAACCTGTTGGATTCTCAAATTTACTGTGATAGATGCTTCATTTCAAGCTCCATATCTCCTACCCCAGTATATTCAGGGCATATAGTACTTTGGTTCAGCTTTCAACCCTTGTTTTTTTCTTTCCTTTGGACTGGATGTTTTCAGAAAAGACCTTGCATCAATGTAAGCCTGAAAGGACGATAGGGCTTCTTTGATCTAATACGGGTGAACAGATTAGCTGCCAGCAAATGGTGGCTGTGAAGCTTTTTATAGCTGGAAAATATCGAGACAAACAGGAACACTTCCATTTCTCTCCCCTCCATTCCACCCACTTTCTTCTCTTCCAGCCAAACGTTTTCATTCCTGTTACTAAAAGGATCTCTCCCATTTTTTCTCCTCTGTGCAATGAGAAAGAAAACCAGATGCTGGGAAAGAAATGATGAAAGTAATAGGACTGAAAGCGGGTTGACATAGCATGATCTCCACCGATTCACTTACTAATTAAAACATACTTCTGTTCTGATTAAAAATCATGAAACCATGACGCGCTTTTTAATATCCTTCTTTCTTACGTGCTTCAAATTGTTTCCTGCTGCCTGACACAATATTTGTGTTAAATTAGGGACTGATAAGAAATGGATGGAAGGGGTAGCACTATATGGTATAGCTATGCTGGCTTCCATCTGCCACCCAAGTCTAAATGCTTACCTTTATAGATGGTCAAGAAACAGGTGGGAGAATCCCTCTTGGGTGTTTTTTTCCCCTCCTCAATGGACTAAAATATATTATCAAGGTGGAACCAATCTGGTGACATTTTTTAACAACTTTGTAATTCTCAGTATTTTTACCAGTAGCCTGTAGGTTTTTAATGTAATATGTTAATCTCTGCTATCTAGACTATGGAGTACAAATTCCCATTCTGATTTACATACTAACAGGGACCTATGCAGGATGAGTAAATAAGTCAGTCCTTAGACTGACCTTAGTCAGTCCTTAGACTGACTTATTTGGATGGAGTCAGTTACTGAATGGAGTCACTTAATGGAGTTACTGAATGGAGTAACTGAATGGAGTCAGTTACTCTTGCACTCCATTCCTTTGGATTTGCTTATCTTCGGGGAACAAGAGTGACTTACTTTGTGCCATTTAATTTATTTATTCTTATTTATTTATTGGATTTATATTCCGCTTTTCTCCCCGAAGGGCACCCAAGGTGGCCATTTAAGGCCTGTTCTTGCCTATCTGTGGCATTCTGAAGGTCTCCTCCGCCATTCTGAAGGTCTCTGCAGCTGGCTGGTTAGCTTCCCCTCTCCCTTAGATCCCATAGGATCTAAGATCCCATATATCTAGATCTAGAACCCCATAGATCCCATAGGATCAATTACTCCCTATCCACAGATTCGCTATCCACTGGGGTTTCCAGAAACCCAACCCCAGCAGATAATGACTGTAATGTAGCAGCAATGTATTTTTTACTGTGACTTCTGAGCGACCAATTAGAATCTCATCCGCACACACTTCCTTATGCCTTTTAAATGAAGCTGAACATCAGAGAAGAAGCTTGCAGCATTCCTGGGGAGCCAGGCCCCTCAAATCCCACCAGGCAAAGTCCTAATGACCTTCCCTCTCACTTGGTAGCTCGCCAGTCTCTGCTGCTCTATCTCCCACTCCCTGAATTCCAAAAGAAAGAAGGAAATGGAGAGGAACTGGAAATGTGGAGGTTAGTGGTAGGCTAGAGTATCTTGGGAGTTGGAGATAGAAGAGCAGTGGTGGTCAGTAGAGGGGTGGAGGTAGAGAGCTGAAGTGACTGCCAATGCAATCCTATGCATGTCAACTCAGAAGTGAGTCCCATTGTGTCCCGTTGGGCTTACTCTCAGGGAAGTATGCTCAGAATTGCAGCCTGCCTCAGTTGACCCCATACAGACCACTCCCTGCTGTCAATGATGTGGAGCTGCTTGATCTAAAAATTAAGCTCCAGGGAAGGTCTTTCATGACATTGCCTTGATGAGATGAGCAGAGAGAGAACTGTAGAAAGGACAGGATGTTTCCCCTGCAAACTGGGCACCTTTTAAAATGGTGGGTCTCTTACATTGAGCAGAGGCAGAGCAACAGCCCCTCTTCACCCCGCACAACATCTCTTCTAATGGCTGTCTTCTGGTTCCTTCCACTTCCTTTTAGATTGTGAGCCCTTCAGGGATATAGGGTCATTGAGAAATAAGAAACAAGAGCCTCACAGTTAGAGGGACATGCTGTATGCCAGGGGTGCCCAAACCCCGGCTCTAGGGCCACATGCGGCCCTTGAGGACTCTCAATGCGGCCCTCAGGGAGCCCCCAGTCTCCAATGAGCCTCTGGCCCTCTGGGGATTTGTTGGAGCCCGCACTGGCCTGATGCAACTGCTCTCAGAGGGAGGGTGACTGTTTGGCCTCTCGTGTGAGCTGCGGGATGAGGGCTTCCTCCACTGCTTGTTGTTTCACGTCTGTGATGCAGCAGGAAAGGCCAGCCTTGCTTGTGCAAGGCCTTTTATAGGCCTTGAGCTATTGCAAGACCTTCATTCATTCATATAAGTTCATCTTTAATATATCAATTTATGTAAACTTATGTGAATTTATTCAAATTTTAAATGTAAATTAATTCTTTTTTTCCCCCGGCCCTCAACACAGTGTCAGAGAGATGATGTGGCCCTCCTGCCAAAAACTTTGGACACCCCTGCTCTATGCTGTTCACAGGGCATTATGGACAAAACTCAGGGAGAGATGGTCATATGGAATATCTCTTATCTCTCGCGACTTCTGAATATGTGTTTGTGAAACTTCTAACGGCTGGACTGAACTCAGGAATGCCTTCAGCCTGCAGCGTGAACATAAGAACAGCCCCACTGGATCAGGCCATAGGCCCATCTAGTCCAGCTTCCTGTATCTCACAGCGGCCCACCAAATGCCCCAGGGAGCACACCAGATAACAAGAAGACTTGCAAGGCTTCCTGGGAATTGTAGTTAAGAACATAAGAACAGCCCCACTGGATCAGGCCATAGGCCCATCTAGTCCAGCTTCCTGTATCTCACAGCGGCCCACCAAATGCCCCAGGGAGCACATCAGATAACAAGGGACCTGCATCCTGGTGCCCTCCCTTGCATCTGGCATTCTGACATAGCCCATTTCTAAAATCAGGAGGTTGCGCTTACACATCATGGCTTGTACCCCGTAATGGATTTTTCCTCCAGAAACTTGTCCAATCCCCTTTTAAAGGCATCCAGGCCAGTCGCCATCACCACATCCTGTGGCAAAGCGGGGTAAAACCATGCATCGGGCTAGCAGAGCATCTCCTCAAAGATGCACTTCAAAGGAGTGCTGTATACTCAGTGCCGTCCTTCAGGCTGGGAATGTTGACTGAGGCTTTTCAAGTGATTCTGGACAAGTGGGAGTCCACACAGAAACCCTTTGTGCAGCTGAGTAGAAGGTTTCAGGGATGGGCCTCGTGATTCTCTTCCTTGCTTCCTGCTTTTAAGATGCACACGGGGGAGCCACTAGAACGTGGCTGTAATGGGAAAGGGGGAGCTGCCTGATTTTCTGTCCAGGCTCCGCAGCATCCTTCAGTTGTGTGTTGGCTTGAAACTGACTGGACCTCTGGGTTAAAACTAGCCCTGCTGGATAGAACTGCCCCCACCCCTTTCTGCCAGATTCTTAGCTAGGGGACCTGCACAGCTACTGCGAGAGGCCAGAGACTCGCAAGAGCTCAATCCTATGAGCACACCGTGCCACTGGAATGCACATTCTGGCAGTGCAGCATGCCTTACAGCAGTTGCAAAAGGTGGCGTGCCATTCTATGCGACTGGTCATGGCCACAACCCAACACCAGCAGCCCCTGGAAAAGCCCTGGCACCAGTCATTCTAGTTCAGCAGTTTGAACTAGAATGGGTCTCTTTGTTATTCTTTTGTCATTAAATGGTGACTTTAAGATAACCTTAGTATTGTGGCCTTAATATACCCATCATATACTTGCCCAATTCAGGAGTTCATGGCATGCATCTGATGAAACGAACTATAGTCTTCCAAAACTTATGTGAAAATAAATTGGTGGTTTTCCTTTAAGGCTAATGAAATTAAATTCTTGGTTGTTTTAGCTGCAGCAGACTTAAGGCTGCAATTCTGTACACACTTACCTGGCTGTAAATCTCACTGAACTCAATGGGATTTGCTTCTGAACAGACACTCATAGGCTTGGGCTGTTAAGGCTGCAATTTTGCACACACTTACCTGGGCGTAAATCCCACTGAACCCAATAGGGGCTTATGCCTGAACAGGCATGGATAGGCTTGGCTACCCTCTGGAGTGTGTTTAAAAATGTGGGTGTTGTTATGCTATGAAAAAATCTCCTGGATTTTTCGTAGAGAAGGTCATGTGCTGTGGTGCATGAAAGGAAGAAAGGAAACATAACAGACAAGGGGGTAAGGGAAAGTGGAAGCCTTCTAAAGGCAGTGACCTGAGTCAGTGGCATCACTAGATTTGTTGTCACCCAGTACGACAATACTTAACAGTCAACAAAACAGTCAACAAAACCTTTATTAGGCATAAACATTTGATAGGTGAGGACTCTATACAGAAATCGTAGAGAGAGTATAAACCTAAGTAGTACACAAATATATGTATATGTGCACACCTATGTGTACACACAGATACAACGTACATTACATTTTACAAACAAACATGAATTATTTAAAAGACAGAAACAATCAGTTACTCTGTGGATCTTGCCAGAATGTAGCCTACTCAGTGATTACTTGGTACAGAAAGCTTGGCTCGGTTTAGAATACTCAAATTTAGGAACTGTGCGACTGAGAGGGTTGTATGTTCTACATCACCTGCTAGAAGGAATTGAATTATATCATTCTCAGAATGCCCTGTTTTGGGATGGAGCAAGGGAGAGAGAAATTGCTGCCTTAGTACTTGATATCTGGGACAGTGCAACATGATGTGTGTGGATGATTCTACTTCACCTAAATTGCAGCTACATAAACGATCTTCCCTGGAGGCGTTTCTAAATCTGCCATGCACGTCATTAGAGGGGGTCACATTACAGCGTGCCAAGGTAAAAGCCCTTCTCTCCAGGGGGTGTATTAGGAGGGACAGATAATTTGGTTGTTGACCACTTGTGATTTTAAGTTGAAAATTCAGAGGGGAACATTTTTTCTGTGCTGCGCATCATCCCAAGTGCAAAGTGCAGCAGTGTGTCACTGCTGGCCCTACGACCTGGCTGAACGCCCAAGCCCTTGTATGCATCAAGTTCCTACAGATGGATTTTGTGGAAGAGTTTAGTAAGACTTGAATGCTCTGTGTTTGTGAATGACAACACTCTCTCACTGTATGTAACCGTGTTCCGGGATCTTATATTTGCTATCCAGTTGTTTTTATGCTCATGAAACTGAAACATTCTCTAATAAAAAGTTAATCTCTTGGGGAGTCCCGCCTTTCCCCCAATGTGGCATGCCTGAGATTGGTGAACTTGGTTGTACAGTCATTTTGGTTTCGCCCCCCCTCCATGGTGTCACTTGGTGTGGTGCAACCCTTGCACCCCCCTAGTGGCATCACTAACCTGAGCAGCAAATCTCAACTAAACTGGAATTTTCTTCTGTAATCTGATTCCTCTGGGAGACGGACGGACAGACATAGGTTAATTCACAATTGAATGGAGTTGGCATTATGTCCTGTTAGATCATTTGGATGGTGAGTGATTCCACCTGTGCCATTTGAAAGCACACACCTTTTTTTTAATGCTCTGTTTGGCCAGATCCCTCATAGGATAGATGAGATCTAAAGGCACATCACTTATTTTGCGCTGACGTATAATCATCGAGGGAATTATTTGAAACTATTAAATCATCGCCTTTTACTGTATTGCTTTTTTTACAGTGCAGTGTTTGAAAGCACAATCCCCAAGAGCTTTGCTTTGCTAAAAAAAACAAAACAAAAAAAAACAGCTTTGGGGGTCCAGGAACATGACAAGTGGACCATGAAAAGTGGTTTCACTTTACCCCCATGCTGTGGTCCTGATCCACAGAGGCACGGTGTTTTCCTGTCTGCACTGAGGAGCAGCTGGAGCAAGGAGACGTTTGCATCAGGGAGTCACTGCTGTCAGGAACAGTCATTGGAGGGAGTACGTAATGGAAGAGTGTCCTGACCTAACCCATCATGGAAAAATACCGAGGCCCTCCAGCTTAGATGAATGGTTTGCAAGAGAGCTTATCAGAGAGCTGACACCCTCAGAAGGAAGAACGGAGGATTCAAGCCACAGTGACCTTCTCAACAAATTGAGGTGTAAAGATAGTTTCCAGCTTCCCGTGCCAATAACCTGGCAGAGAGCTTCTGCCCTATGTAGCACATGTCGTGCCGTACATCTTTACAAGTACGATCTGTGCCTCAGGCATATCACTTTCTGCTTAACGGAGAAGCGTGCATTCTCCTGGAAGTGAAGGTGTGTTTTGCAGGGAACCACCCTGCCGAATGACTCACGTTACCAGAACTGATAAAAGGCATTTTTGCACTTTCCCAGAATTCACAGCATTAACCGAAAACTTTCATCTCTACAAAGAAGCACCATAATCTCCAACTGGCCCGTATTCGCTCCGCGGTCCGGTCACTGATACGTCACTCTCCTGTTTTTGCCTTTTGGAAATGTCTTTCAGATGCTGTCGAGGTGAGCTGCCTGAGGTCTCCTTCCTCCGTGTTGCTCTCACCGCCCAGAACAGCGGCACGATGAAGCACCTGCACAATTTACCATTTTGTCCCCCCCCTTCTGGGGCCACCACTGATGCCACCTTTTGGGAATGCTTTCAAACATATTCTAAAGCAGTGGTTCCCAAACTGGGTCGAGATCCATCAGTGGGTCGTAACATGATTTTTTTTTGGAGGGTCGTGAAACTGACAAGCTGGTAGCGGACAAGGAAAATGCGCTGAGCCCAATGGAAACGGGAATGGAGCAGCATGTGACTGTTTACTCACAAGTAGACAATGGGGCCTTGGTCCACTTTGAAGGGCAGGCCAAGGGAATACAACACTACCAGAATGGTCCCGATCTAATGAACGTGGAGCTCAACACAATTCAGAAGGCGGCCACACACACACCCACCATAGTAAAAAGGATAAGAACAGAGACTTGCGCTGCTAGAAAAGTGAAACTGTCTTTAAAAGCTGTGTGGGTCCTGATTGAGTGTTGCTTTAAAAAAATGGGTCCCAGTGCTAAAGAGTTTGGGAACCACTATTCTAAAGTCTGCTGGGATTAATGGGAAGATCAACAACCTCAATTGCTTCTAACAATTGCTTTTAATGTTTAAATTAGGATTCCACTATAGCTTCAGTGAGATGCCTGTGGAGAGGTGAACGAGTGCCCAATGAAAGGAAAAGTGAAGAGCAAATCTCTCTCCTACGAGGAATCTCCTGCACTTGGAGGACCGCCCTGCTGTTGACACAAGATACTGAATGTTTGCTCAGGTTCAGGAAAAGGGTATCTCAGTTGCCCAATGAGGAGCAAATCATTGCTAACAGGAAGTGACAAACAGGTTCTGATTTTTTTCCAGCAACAAAGAAGGTTTCTTTTCACCTAGAAGCACCCTCTAAGAGCCTGCAAGATCAATGATTTATTAGCAGGGGACTATGGCAAGAACATAATAATTTCCTGCTTGGGGGAAATCTTTGCACTTGGGATGATGAAAGTTGCATTGGCCAAGCAATAAATAGCCACAGTAACTATGAAACAGCAGGCTGCGCATGGCATGTTCATTGATGCACGCCAGACGGAAGGCACATTCATTCACCGTCACTGCTGCTCCTTGGAGTTTTAACATTTGAAGACTCCAGGGGAGAAACTGAACCCTGAGGAATGGCAAACAACTCACGCAAATAGCCGTTTGACAGGGCAGTTAAAAAATGTGACGAGAGGAACAGCAGCTCAGCCGGAGACCAGGGCAAGCTGGGGCGGGTGTTAAACAAGAGCCATCTGGAGTGCCAGGATGGTGTTGCGGTTCTGGAGTTGGCTTTAGACCTGGAAGATCCAGGTTCACACCCCTGCTCAGCCAGGAAGCTTCCTGGGTGACCTTGGGCCAGTCACTCCCTCTCAGTTTCACCTACCTCACAGGGTTGTTGTGAGGACCAAAGGTTAGGAGGAGGAACCATGTACAGTACCCTGAGTTCCTTGGAGGAAGGGCAATATAAAAATGTAATAAATAAATAAACTCTCCCCCCCCCATGTTTTTCTGTGACCTGTGTCTGCTCCAAGGGTTTATTGTATAATTAGTGTTATCAGCTGTTACAGGAGACTCCTCTGTTAATGACAATGTACAATATTGTTTATCACAGCAAAGGATTTCTCTGCAGACCTCGCCCTTCCCATGAGCTTCTTAATGGCCATTTATGTTCCATTTCAGATCCTCACGATGCCCAAAGGCATCAAAGAGCTTTCCTCAGACTTCCTATGAGCTCAGGCACAGCGCTGGCCACAAATCAAGTGTCTGGGCTCTGTGCACATCAGGCTGTAGGGGGTTCTCGTGTGGGGGGAAAAAAAGGCTCGGATCAAATCCTTCTCCCTGAGATGATATAGGGCAGGGGTTCCCAAACTACTTACTTTTGAGACCTACTGCGTCGCCTGTGGTGGATCCCGAGCCCATCAAGACCAGAAGGCTGCAACTTAAAATGGTGGACGACACGGACACAGTGTCTAGGTCACACACCCATACCCCCCCAATGTCATTTTCCATGTTGTGCAGTGGATCCCAAACTGTGTCATGCCATGGCGTGACGTGAAAAATGATGCAGGTGGAAAAGGGCGCATGACACAAACGCAACATCTGGGGGGTCCACCATTTTAGGTTACAGCCTCGGCGAGCCCACGACCCACCAGAAATCAAGTCGTGACCCACAGTTTGGGAACCGCCAACACAGAGGAAATTGCTTTGTATGGAAGAGCTTTCACTCCTGTCAGCCCTCACCTGCACTCCAAAGCGGTATAGGCCTGACACGAGTTTGTTTTCTCGTCTGCTGATCTGAAAAATAAGATCTGGAGGAAAAATCCATCACGGGTTACAAGCCATGATGTGTATGTGCAACCTCCTGATTTTAGAAATGGGCTATGTCAGAATGCCAATGCAAGGGAGGGCACCAGGATGCAGGTCTCTTGCTATCTGGTGTGCTCCCTGGGGCATTTGGTGGGCCGCTGTGAGATACAGGAAGCTGGACTAGATGGGCCTATGGCCTGATCCAGTGGGGCTGTTCTTATGTTCTTAACTACAATTCCCAGGAAGCCTTGCAGGTCTCTTGTTGTCTGGTGTGCTCCCTGGGGCATTTGGTGGGCCGCTGTGAGATACAGGAAGCTGGACTAGATGGGCCTATGGCCTGATCCAGTGGGGCTGTTCTTATGTTCTTATCTGAAGTGGGGTGGCTTTGAGTGGTACTGGCCTAAACCCCCAGGACTTGAAGCTAAGTGCCAAATGGTGCCCCTCTCCCAATCTGGTGACATGCCAGGCTCTGTTCCTGCTCCCAAGATTGGAAGAGAGGGGCAGTTCAGGACAGGAAGCATGATGGAGACTGGCGGGCTAGCCCAGGGGTGTCAAACTTGCTTTGAACAGCTGGCCAAATAGCGTTCACGGTGCCTGCTGAAGCCAGAAGTGACATCCTTAAGGAGGAAGTGATGTCATAAAGCGGATGATGGACAGAAACAAGCCCTTTGTTCTCACACAGAAACTCATTCGCTGCAAGTGGCAGAAGAGAGCATGTGCCGATCTTGATGATGTTTTCAAGATAAGGGGGAGCCTGATTATCATGTGGGCCACCCTTTCAGCTGTGTCACTTTGTTGGTTAGCGGTTGAAAGGTGTTCTGGGAAGTGACACCTCATCAGAAGCAACACTGCTGAAAGGGTGGCCCTTGTGATAACTAGGCTCTCCCAGCACCTTGGCTGGTGCTTCCCTCTCTTCTCTCTTGGTCAGCCCCATACCTCATAGTGTTCCATACCTTCTGAGGCCTCCTTCTGTCTCCCCCTCTCACAGCCGCAGCAGAAGTGGCACTGCTGAAAGGGCAGCCCAATTATTACAGAGGCCAGATAAGGAGCTTTGAAGTGCCGCGCCTGGCTCACGGCCTTATATTTGACACCCCTGGGTTAGGCGGCGCAGCCCACAACCACACTTCTTCATCTGCTCCATCTTCTTCCTTTTCTAATCCAGGCTGTGATTGGACAGGAAGAGGGGGAGTAGTGGAGGCAAGCAGGTGGACGGAGGTGAGGCCACCACTTTAATCTACCTCATGGATGGGCCAGCTCTGTCTTTGAACCAAAAACTTTCCAAAGAGGGTGGGTATATGAGTACCCAGTGAGTATGGATATGAACATGCAATGAGTATAAAAATTACTCTGTCCAACTTGGACTGAAGCTGTTTTTGGAGATTTATTTTCCAACCTGGTGTAATGTTGGAAATTCCTGGAGGTCCTGTTTATAGCTCCAGGACAGTTTGGAGTCATTATCTGGAGATGGGTGCCAAGTTCTGAAGGCTCCAGGCCAATCCTGGAAGCCGAGAACTCTGGTGGCCAGCATCACTTCTACCAAGGCAGGTAAGAAACAGCATTTCCATAGGACTTTTCTGGCTCCAGCAAAATGAATATTTATAAATAATTATCTCCAGCTTTTGGTGAAACTGCTCCACTGCGCAGGGCATACTAAGCAGTGCTGGTGATGATCAAACATAATCCGATTTGTGGCCCTTTTGACATCGTTCCCAAGTGACAGGGAACGCAGTTTAATTTTGTCACTTATAACCCTAGAGGAGGGTTTGGAGTCCAAAACACTGGAGCTCAACATCAACCCTTCCTTAAGCCATTTCTGCCCAAGGTTGCATATACACAACAGGGATCAAATGTGTGCGCCTGTAGGTTTAATCATTTAATGGGAAAGAATGAGGTTGCAATCTTATATACACACTTCCCCGGGAGTAAACCCCACTGAACACTGTGGGGCTTACCTCTGACTAAGTCAAGAGAGTGACGGCCCGATCCTATGCATGCCTACTCAGAAGGAAGTCCCACCAAGTTCAATGGGGATTACACACTGACCTGGAGTAATTTCCATTGAAGGCGGTTGCCTTACTTCTGAGTAGACTTCCCTAGGTTTGTCCTGTAAGCGCGCATAGAGGTAGCAGTCTTATTCCTTGTTCTGGATGAGATGAGACAGGCCTGTGTCCTAGGTCTACTCAGAAGCAAGCCTGGTGCAGTCATGCCAGTGGGGTGTGCGTAGCATCCTGTGGTGGGTGGGGGGGGAGGCAGTCACTGGGGCCTTCTTAAGGTATGGGAACATGTTGGTTGCATTGTGGCTACACCGGAGCTGGAAAGTTGGGTCGGATCAGGCCCTCTCTTCCCTGCAAGCACGGACACAGTGGCAGGGCTGGCAGTGCACGCCCAGGCGCGTCTGCACCCAAACGTCAAGTGTCAGGGCGTTCCGCAGGCGCTTCCTCCTCCCAGGGACGAGCTGCCGGAATCAGGATACAATCGGATACATTGTTTTCCAGCAGGAAGTTCCATTGAACGCGGCAGCGCTTAAGACTTGGGGGGGGGGAAGGCACACCTGCCTCTTCCCCCCCCCCGCGTTGGATCCTCAGGGCAACAGAGGGAGCCCCCCCAGTCCATCTGGGGGGTGCTGTGCGCCCAGGGGTGCGCAGCAATCTGGCACAGGACCTCCCCCCCCAGCCTGGCTGAGCCTGAGCTTCAAGGGGGGAGGGCTGAAGGGGGGAGCCGCCCCCAGAGGAGGGGCGGGAGGCCCAGAGCAGCCAATCCGAGGGGCCCCCGCCTGGCTTGGGCTGGCGGGTGGGGTGATAGTGGAGGAGGAGCGGCAGCCGCGCGTCGCCAGCTGTGCCTCTCCGACAGCCTGCGCCCCTCCTCCTGGGGGAGGAAGAGGAGGAGGAAGGTTCAGCCAGCCAGCCAGGGGAGGGCCACGGGCAGATCTGATCCCCCCCTGCGCCCCCCACCCAAGAAGGGGGAGATCGGTGAGAAAGGGGCAGAGCTGGAGGCTGGGGGGGCGCAGGGAAGTGGAAGGGGGGGTGGAAGGGGGGGTGAGCCCCGGGTGGAAGGGGGGTGAGCCCTCTCCAGTCTTCTAAGCGTCCCCCCCCCCGTCGGACTGGGGGTTTGGATTAAGGAGGTGGGGAAAGTGAGTTTGCCCACAGCTTGGGAGGGTGGTCCTCCACGTGTCAGCAGGGGGTCCCTGGGGTCAGTCCCTGGCAGCTTCTGGGGGGGGGGTGCAGACAAAGGCCACCCCCTCCCACGCCTGAGACCTGTGGCCAGCCAGAGCAGGTGATCCTGGGCAATAGAGATCGAAGGTCTGGCTCATTGTGTTTCATGTTTCAGTATTTTAGGTTTGCTCTCCTGGAGATCTCACCTGCTCCATCAGACCTTCGCCATGAGTCGCTACAGCACCTCCAACCTCCTGGACTGGTGGTACGGTGGAGTGGACCCCAGCTTCGAAGGCAACGGGGGCCCCGACTGCGCGGCCTTCCTCCCTTGGCAGCAGCGCCTGGTGGAGAGCGTGGTCTTCTTATGCGTGGGAGTGCTGGAGGTCGCGGTGTCCCTGCAGAAGATCAGGAGGACCCATGCCAAGGAGGTGGGAGACCTCTTCGCCCAGTCTCGGCTCAAGGAAGAGAGCTTGGGGAAGAACCTGTTGCTGGTCGCCCTCTGCCTCACCTTTGGGTTGGAAGTGGGGTTCAAGTTTGCCTCCAAGACGGTCATCTACTTGCTGAACCCTTGCCACGTTGTTACCGTGATGCAGGTAAGGGATAGTGGCTCTCCAAGAGCCATGATTGGTCACATTTGTGGATGATGGGGCTATCGGTGGCAGTTAGCCCCTGATAGCTAAATGGGACCTCCAGGTATACTCCTGAATGCCAGGGGTAGAGGGGAGGCCTGTTAATTTTGTACTTCTCCTTGTAGGGTTCCTAGAGGCAGCTGGTTGGCCACAATGGGAAAGATCTAACCCAGCTGGGTTATAAATAATATCGCTTAAAAGTTGTACAGCATTTTCTGAGTGTGTCAAGCATTCCATGTGTATTTTGAAGCAATCCTTGCAACAAGCCTGAAAAGTATTACACATACCTACAAAAAAACTCCCACAACATCTCTTTTTTTAGTTGCCAATGGCTGTTGAACAGATTTAGGATATTTTTGGGGTGCCAAAAATGGCATTGGTTTTGACCGATTGGCTCTCGTTTGGGGGGCTACAGCCAAGCCACCTGAGACTCTGATTCAAGCAGCTTCCTCATGAGGAAGCAGATGCCATGGCTTTTTCATGAGAAAGATTCTTGAATCGACATCTTAGGGGGCTACGCCATACTCATAAAACTAGAGCATATCTCCCTTTTCCCAAAGCAAAACCAATGCCCTTTTTGGATTCAGAGCCCTAAATATACTCAAGGTCTAACTTTTACGACAACAAAATGCGTATGGACCTGTGTTGTTGTTCCCGTATTGCAGGCAGGGAAGACTGAGGCAAAGATGGAGTGGCTGGTTGAGGGCGCAGGGTAGGAGCGAGGGCAGCACCACAGAAGCACAGAATTTGCAGCTCAGTCCCTTAGCTGCTATGCCACACCGGCCTGTGTTCCTGGACAAATAGCCGCTGATTGCCATCACTGGAAATGGTTGTGACCTGGAGTGCTCTGAAGAGATGTGGGTCTGGGAATATACATGGAGCTCATTCCCATGAAGGGATCTTTGACCTTCGGGTTCTGGTGCCTTCACAGTGTGTTTGCCGCTGAAGGGCTAGAAGGAGTTGGAAGGGACTGAAGAGAACCAGTGTCAGTTTATTGATGGGTGATTTACAATCTCTGAGAGAGAGGAAAAGTATAAAATCAAAGGGAGACAATGGAAAATGCAATGTTTTGAAATTGACAAGGCAGGGGAATGTGCTGTGCTCTGCAGCTGACCTGATTTGGGGATGGGAGGAAAGGAGCTGTTCTCTTGCAGTGGACCAGAGTTGAGAAAGAGGTTCAAAAACAGAACACGGGAAGAACCTCCCTGAATCAGGCCATCCCATCTAGACCCATCAGGGACCCATCTAGTCCAGCTTCCTGTATTTCACAGTGGCCCACGAGACAACAAATGACCTGTATCGTGTTGTCACACCCTTGCACCTGGCATTCAGAGATAGGCTATCTCCAGAACCCAGAGGTTGCAAATAGTCATCATGGCTTGTCACCTGTGATCACAGGAAGAAGGAGGCAGGTGGGTGGATCTGTCCAGGGAGATGATCTAGCTAAGCAGAATACCTTTCCTTACACCTGCTGACTGGCATGTCACTTAAGCTGCAATCCTAACCACACTTCCCTGAGAGTAAACACCGTTGAGCAAAATAGGACTTACTTCTGCATAGACCAGGTTAGGATTGTGCCCTTAATGAAAGACAGTGCAACCCTATGCGTGTTTACTCAGAAGTAAGTCAAATATAGCTCAATGGAGGTTACTCCCAGGTAAATATCCATAGGATTGTGCTGGGAGTCCACTGAGAAAGAGCTGGAAGGCTCAAAACCTTAGGGGCGAAGATCCCAGTGATTTAACCCAGGGAGGCAAAGCCAACCATAGCTAAAGGTGTAGGCGGGTACTGAATATCGTAGCTTCCCTTGAAGGGGAGGTGGCACAGCCCAAGCCTAAGGCAGCTGGCTGAGTGAAGAGGTTACCTGGAGGTACTTCAACACATCATAGTAGGAACATCACTCACGCAAGCACAGGGGGAACTGCAGGAGTATGGAGTGAAGCAAGGGTTCAAAATGGGGCTCCCAAACCATGGCTGTTACAGCCCCCTTGAAACTGGAGCTGTTTGAGTTCTGACTGATGGGTTGGGCAAGACCTGCTGGGCTAAAGTACGGTGGGCACTCAGTATCTGCAGGGATCCATGTCCAGACCCTCCCATTGATAATCGAGAGCCAGGGTGGTGTAGTGGTTTGGGAGGTGGACTTAGACCTGGATGATCCAGGTTCAAATCTCCCCTCAGCCACAAAGCTTCCTGGGTGACCTTGGGCCAGTCACTTTCTCTCAGCCTCACCTAACTCACAGGGTTGTTGTGAGGACAAGAAAGAGGGGAGGAGCAGCTGCGTAAACCGCCCTGAGCTCTTTGGAGGTAGGGCGGTATCAAAATGTGAAAAATAAATAAGCAAAAATAATTCACATGGAGGGCCTCAAGGACCCCCCGCGGCTGGAAATGTCTAGCAGTTGCTTCTGGGTTCAGGGAGGCTGCGTCCGGGAGGTTCTTGAGGCTCTCCAGATGCAGGCTCGATATTCATGTCGAGGGAAACCTGTGGGTACTGAACCTGTGGGTAAGGACAGCCCACTGTATGGGATTTTAGACACACTATTTCACTAGTTTCATGAACCTTCCAACTCCTGACTGATGCTAAATGTTCATCTGATTCTTAGGCGGGCTGGTTCATAGGGATGTAGCTTGGAGAGGTGGCAGATCTCTGCAGCATAGTAGGAGTGTTGATTTCTGCAGCCTCTGGATCAAAGGTAGATATGGTAGCAGGGCCTAGGAGAGGGGAGTAAAGGGGGTGATTTGTACCCGGGCCCAATTTGAAGGGGTGCCCAGGAGCCAAAGAAGGGGGCCCAAAAATTTCCTGGGAACTTACATTTTTCAGTCTCATCCAAACTTACTGCCCACACGGGAGGCACATGGAAGCAACTACTGCCAAAAGCCACACGCACCCGGCCCAGGAATACATACATTCCTTAACAGTGTCACATCTGGGAGGAAGCTGGCCTGCTCCAGGAGCTCTTTGACTTGTGGATCTGCTTACAGTGAAGGCGTGGATGGGAGCTCAGGGACACAGCTGCGGGGCTACAGCTGGTGCAGAAGTGGTGCTGACCCCTATTGCCTCCCCCCACTCTGTTTCACCCCCCTCCCTCTTTGGGAAGGGGCCCCAAAGAAATTTGGTACCCGCTGATAGAATTCCTCTTGGAGGCCCTGTATGGTACGTAGCATCAGTACCGGGTCTCAAACTGGCAGAGCCACCCCTGGGGCCAGTGTGAGCAGACTGTTTGCTCAAGCAGACTGATTTTAAATTTGATGCCAGGCTGTTCTGATGTTCATGCTACGCCTACTGGGTCAAGGCAGGACATCAACAAAAGCTGCAGTCACGTTTGGAAAATTCCATCCTTCGTGTGGCTGATCGCCGGAGGAAGAAGTGGGTTTTGAGCCATGCCTCAGTTTTATAACCCTTTGGCCTTAACCTTGGTCCAAAGGACACACGTCTGAGCTTCAATGAGAATGGGAAACCATTCTGCTGTTGGTGTGAATGTGCACCACAGATGACAAGCCAATTTTGTGTTGCAAAGGGACACAAATTTCCTGATTTTTGCTGCGTTTGTTGTTGTTGTTCTACTTATGCAGAAGCTTGGGGTTTCCCCATGGAGAATGTTGGGGCTGGTTCCCATCACCAAACTGGCTAGGAATGCATCTAGAGCAGCATTTGTCCCCAGCCTTACTGCTTTGCATGGACCACATTGGAAGTACCACCAGAAGTAACTGGTGAAGAAGATGTCATCACTAGTTAGTTCTGGGCTGGGTAACACAACAAACACTGGGAAGAGGCTCAGGGTGGATGGGAGGGCTTTTTTGAGTCTGCGCAAAGAGCGTGCTGGAGTTTTGCTCGCCGAGCCTTCTACCGCTGCTTGTCACGTTGCTGGTCTCGCTTTCAGGCAGCAGGGGTCGGGGGTGGGGGGTCCTGCACCTCCCACTGGACACCACCTGAAGTACCACCAGTTGAAAAATGCTGACCTACAGCAGTTCTAGGTTTGATTATGTAACTGGTTCACACTTGCCTTGCTTGCTGTTTGAGCCACATCGGTGTTGCTTCTGTGAAACTTGTGACACCTGAATGTTGGATGGAGGAACAATTGTAGATGTGCTTGTGTCAGACAAGAACTGCATAATTGCATTGCTGATACACAAGTTGATGGTACTGGAGAGGCTGTGTCATGTTTAAGGCCAGCATGGATGCTTCCATGAGGATCTCCGATGGTTGAGTTGGCCAACCCAAGTCTAGTTTGTTCTTCCTGTCTCTTGCTGTGGGCAGTTCAGTATTTCAAGGAGAACCTGTTCTGTTCTTGAGGCACAGTAACTGTGGAATCAAACACAATCGTGTACGCCAGGGGTCTCTAAACTTTTTGGCCGAAGGGCCACATCAAACATCTGGCATAGTGTTGAGGGCCGGGAAAAAAAATTTAATATAAAATTTAATTAAATACATTGGAGATGGAACTTAGATGAATGAATAAATGGGCTCAAATGTTCAGGATTTCTCCAAACACCAACGCAGCCTAAAGCACACACTTTAATGGACCCCAATTCCCCCACCCCACAAGCACAACTCCAGCTGTGTTTGGTCAACTGGGCCAGAGACTCTTGGGATCAGAGGCTGGCTGCGGGCTGGATAGAGGCTTGCCGTGGGCTGCATCTGGCCACCGGACTGGGATTTGAAGACCCCTTGTTTACCTTAAGGCCGACCTAAAGTGTGCAACGTGGTATGTGAACTTCCAGGTTGTGTATCACTTCCTTGGGCTGGATGTTTAGAAACAAAGACGGGGTGTGAAGAGGAACATGGTCTACCATTTAGTTCTTGCATTTGTTAATAGGGAAGTGGCTGTCTTGGGTAAGAGCTTCCTTTGCAAAAAGGTGTCTGATTACAGTGGTGTGTGGGAGCAGAGAATCAAATATCAACACTCCCTTTGGAAATACAGTAAGATTTGCTATCAGGGGTACTCAAACCTTTTGGTACTGGGATCCACTTTTTAGAGTGTTGATCTGTTGGGACCCACCACAAGTGATGTCATTAACCTGGAAGCGATGTCAAGGCTGGAAGCGACATTATCAAACAGGGAAGTTTTTAACACCCCCATACAACCAACAAAGATCAATTAAGTAAGCAAATCAAAAGTTTACAGTAAGATTAAAAATGTACTTAAAATAAAGAAGAACCCTCTTAACTCTCCCAAGCTGTTGCTGATCTGTTTAAAAAAAATTCCCCAAATATCCCAAAGGCTGCAATTCTATCCATACTTACCCGCGAATAAGCCCCATTGACTATCATGGTTAAAATCAAATACATTCTAGCCCAGTGGTTCTCAAACTTTTAACACTGGGACCCACTTTTTAGAATGAGAATCTGTCAGGAACCACCAGAAGTGATGTCATGACCAGAAGTGACAGCATCAAGCAGGGCAATTTTTAACAATCCTAGGCTGCAATCCTACCCACATTTACCCCAGGAGTAAATCCCATTGACTATTATTGTTAAAAACATATACATAGCAGCATGTTAAAAGTACAGATGTGTAACTTTTTCCGAAATGCAGTCACATACCATGGTAGCATCAAGTCTAAAATACTGAAATGAATGGGGACCCACCTGAAAATAGCTCACGGCCCACCTAGTGGGCCCCAACCCACAATTTGAGAAACACTGTTCTAGCCTGTTAAAAATACAGATCAGTAACATGGTATATTACATCAGTAATATACCATTGCAGGCCATGGTAGCATCAAGTCTAATATATTAAAATTAAAATACACATTGAAATGAATGGGCACCCAGCTGAAATTGGCTGAATTGATGGGTTTGCAACCCATCTAGTGGGTCCTGACCCACAGTTTGAGAAACACTGAGCTATGATGATGACTTTTGGTGGTATAAAGTTGCACATAATGGGGATTTATAAGGTCTGTGAAACCATTTGTGATATCTTCTATTTGCAAAAAAAAGCCACATAAGGTATCTTGCTGACTGAAAAGGCTGCTCTTTGTAGAAGCTTTTTTTTTTTTAAAAAAATTGATTTTTGCAATTGAAAGCAATGGGATATTGTAGTTCCATTGTGCCTCAAGTGTGTGTAATGTCTGTTTCCAGGCAATGACTGTGGATTTCTTTCCTATTTTCTTTATAAAATTAACAAAACCGGTCCCATAGCGGCACTTGATCGGTACGTTTTCAAACTGCTACTTCAAAAATGTTTTGCCACAATGCATGAAAATAAAATTTATGAACAGTTTCCTAACCTTCTATCTACGAGTTGATGTTTTCTTTCAGGATGGAGACTCCAAGTGGTGGTGGTATAATTGGGTTCTCCACTGATGTGAGTCCCCACTGAACATTCTTGCAAAGTTCAGGCTGCTGATAAAAATAGATTGAGAATCTTTAGTGGAAGAATCAGAAACGGTCACTGTATAAATTGGCACCTCTGGAGTGCGCTGGGCACCTGAAAGCTGGCAGAGATAAACAGATCAGATCTGTTCTTAATAAGCTCTGAGTACTGGGGGGGGGGGGGATGGTTTGGAAGTGGTCTTGCCTTTGCAGTGAGTAGTTGTGAGTTTTATGGTAAATTGCAGTGAACAGTTAGGTCACATCTTGTGCATTAGGTCTGAAGTTGGCACCTAAAGCGTAAATCATGTACAGTCAGTTCCCTTTATCTTTGAATTCACTTACCTGCAATTTTCCTCCTTTTGTGCAAGTAAAATGTGTGTGTGTGTGATACAACCTAGCTGGTTTTTTTTTTTTTTTTTGTAGTCAGTCTACTTGCAGGATGGTAGCCACGATCACTCTTTTGGGTTTACGTAAAGCCCATGATCTTTGAAGGTGCTTTGGAAATATTGTGTTTTGAGTAGAACATGTTGGAAAGATAAATGCTTATTGCTCCTAGACCACCAGCCTGAAACACAATCGGTCCTGCTTCATGGTCCGACCAAGCGTTTCCTTAAAACAAAATTCGCAGGTACAATTGTGTGTGTGTGTGTCTGTGAATAGCACTCCAAATTGGGTTGAACACTGGTGTAAGTTCAAGCGACAGTTGGTGTGTGAAAACTTAATTGTTGCAAGGCCAATCAGCAACTCAAATGAGCAACTCAGAATGACTCTGTACATAGGGATGAAGGTTCACAGGCTTTTATTGAATTGGATACCATTGGTCCATGGGACTCATGTCCAAAGCATGGACCCCGTCTGAACGCTGGTCCTTAACCTTTATACCACACGATCCTTTGTCTGAAAATCTAGACTTCTCATTTGCTGAAAGTTTGACATCATAAATGGGGCTAACTCTTAATAGGATATAGATATGATAGATTTACATACAAGATGGAAAATAGGTGGACAACAAATGAGCAAAACCATTGATTGGCTCTTATTTACATACCGGTGGGGTTTCATCTTAAAACTTTGCCAAAATTACACAATTTCCAAAAGTTTCCAAAACCAGTAGGGTTCGCTGTAACATTATTCCATCCAGCACTGACCCTCACTCACATTTATCTATCTAACTAGTGATCTCCTTGAGAAAATAGGTTTTTGTACTGTCCTCATTAAGAGAACACACAAACACTTAAACACGGGTGTGAAGACCTTAATTTGGCAGAACTTCTAACCTATTTATTGACATATATTCCTTTTAAACCCTTCCTAATTAGGATGGCCTTACTTGTGCCACTCATCTCTTCTCCTGGTTTTAGTATATTCCCTGTGGGCCCTCTGCAAACCTGTGCGAACCAGAGTCTATTAAACTTCCTTTTAACAGTTTTTTAAGATACTATATGTCTTAATTGTATTATAACTATTGTGACTAATTACTTATTAAGGGTATAGTGGTGTATATCTCTTAAAACAAGCCAAACTTTCTATGAATATAGGATTTCCCTTAAGAAATCCTTCTCTCATTTACCTTCAAACACATTACCGTCAGGCAAGCTGTTTGAGACAACTCTGCACTCTTTTATCTCAGTTGCAATTCAAACAAAGGACTCTTTCTTAAGAATGGTAAGGATCGTCCTGGTTACCTAACTAATGTTCTAAACTCATCTCTGCAGGTGTCTGTCAAGAACATCCTTGCCAACTAAGATAAGGATGTCTGCAGTGTTGAACCCTTCGTCTAGTTTCCTTAAAGTTTTTCTAAAATCAAGCATTTTGTTTGTTTAAGACTTACTTCTAATCACTACCATATGTCTCCATATATGTTGGTTACGCTTTAAGGCAAAGGCTATATGTCTCTATATGTGTTTTTCCCTTCTTTTGAAAACTTAGGAGAATAAACAAGTGAGTCTTGGTAGCAAGCATGCGATAGCCTTGGCCAGCCCTGTGCGCCTGCCAAGAAGGAACCTTATCTTACTCTATGTTGCCTTAGTTGCTACTCCCTTTCTAAACTCTGAAGTGTGTAACTTCTGTGCAACTAACAAACAACTTCTAAATATAATTTTCTTCAAGCGGCTTGTCCCTGCTCTGTGAGACTAAGTATGATGTTTAAATAAAACTCCTTTTTCCCTTTATGCTGCGTGGCCTTTAAACTGTTTAAGCATTTGTTTCTCAAATCAAGCAGCTCTCTTCCATTGTGCAGATGCTTTAGTCTTAAAATGACTTTACGGTCTAGGGTTAAAGGTCACTGTGCCTCATAATGAGCAGGGCTGCTATTTTTAAATAGAAGTATCCACCACATCTGTTCTAGTCTGGAAACACGAGAGCTGGGAAGAATGGCTAGCAAAAGCACAACTCTTTAAATGTTGGTTGAAACTTCAGCATCTGGTCAAAATATTGAGACATCCTTTCTGGGTTTGGGCAGGACTCCTTTCTCATTGGAAATTTAAATTTGGCATCCTAAGAGGGGCCTTGTGGAGTGCTCTGTTTTGCTGAGCGTGGCTTCTTTGGGGTACATGAAAACATCAGGTGGTGTTTAATGAAAGCACAATAACAGCGGTGGTTTCTGGGGCACTGATCTTCATATTTTGAAAGGCCAGGCCAAAAAAAAAAAAAAAAAGAGTATTTCTCTGTAGCATCACTTTATCAGAGCATTGACACTGCAAAAAACACAAACAAAATCATCTTTTTGGTCAGGTCAGCCCCTCTGCAGGGCTCCCCAAGCCTCCGAACTGCAGAAAATAGTTAAAAAAAATAAGTCACTACTGGTTTTTGTCATGAAAGGCAAAGGGCTGAAGACTCCACTTTTTGCCCACTGTGATTTTTTTTTTTTTTTTTTTTTTTTGGAGGGGGGATACCTTGAGCCTCTGGAGTTCAGGAGTCCCCAGAAATCTCTGTCTTTGCAGGTCTCTTGTCTAGCTACAGTCCTATCAGCATGGGGTTGGGGACTTTTGTTACAGAGGGAAAGATTTTTCAGCTTCTCAGCTGAACCACTGTGTATATTCCAGAGAGATCGAGGCAAGGGACCAAGTGGCTTTTTGGTGCTTTGTGTTTTGGTGCCAGCCCGTTGAAACAGAGTGGTAAGAAACCAACTTAGTCCACCCTGCTTGCTCAATGAATAGCAGGTCCTGTGAAACCGCCTCAGCTTGGTTTGCAAAGCGCACATTTCCCTAACTTGGAAAACTCATGTTCTAGAGCTGTGATGCCTGTGCGCACTTCCGGCATTCAGAGTCCTGGATGTCCTGCTTTGTTTCCTTGGCAGGAGGGGAAACAAGAGGAGGGCTGTTTACACCCTCTTGCGGTCTGTCTCTGAAAATGGCAGCTGGCCCAGTTGGCAGTTCAACGCTGCCATAGCCTCGTGCCCAGGCACACACACTGCTGGGAGAGGGCACAGCCTTGGCTCTCCAGTGATTGTGTTGCCATCACAATGGAGGTCTGATGTTACTTGGTTGGGAAGCGGTGGTATTTTTGGATGAATTTACATTACACCATCAGCGTGTCCAGTGCCTTGCGTAGAGTTAAAAAACAGATTTCTGCTCTGAAGGGCTTGCAGTCTAGACCAGTGGTCTTAAACCTTTTTCATGCCACAACCCAATAAATAAATAAAAGCATGAGATTGGGAATCCACCATTTTCCGCTCCCCCCAAACCCTATAGGTCTTTGAAGAGTGCTATCATATCTCCTCCTAACCTTCTCTTCTCCTGCTAAACCAGGCCTTTTTAGCAAATAACCCAGCAAGCCATCCTGACTGTGCTGTTCGTAGTTGGTACAAATAAACCACAAATTGGTCAGTGTGCTGTTCGTGTCCCAGGTGTTATATAACAAGCAGAAAAACTGCAGCTTGAGTTTGCACCTCTTGGTGATTAGGGCTGCAGTCCACTTTCCTGGGAAAGTGTTGCCACGAGTGCAACGACACTTTCCTCTGAGTAGATGCACCTCGGAATGTGCTGTAAGTCAGCTGGTCAAGGAAGGAGCGTGGAAATAGGAGCAGGAGCGCAGCCTTCAGACTTCTTATAGATGATGCGTGTTTTGGTTTACAGCCTTGAAAAATCTGGAGCAAAAAGCGTTTTGTTGGCATTGGCTGCTGCTGTGTGGGGATGATGGGGCCTTGATGATCTCTCGTGGCTTGTGGAAATTCAGCTTGTCCTTGGAAGTTCATCCAGAAATTTTACAGAAAGAGCTGAAGGCATCTCAGGACCACCCCACACTTTCTTACATGCCCTGTTGGGAAGAGCAGGGGGCTGTGCTTCAAGATGGTATGAGTCTTGACCTCTGAGTTCTCTGCAGTTCAGAGATGTTATGGAGTCAATCTGTTGTCTGCTTGGGAGCAGAGTCTGGTGCTCACCTTCCTGGAACCCAGCTCTTTGGCTTTGGGGGTGAAGACTGGGCAGATTCAGTGTGCGACAGAGAGAGCATGGTGTCTGTCTAGTTGTTTTTGGGCTTCATGTTGTGCCCTGTCTTTTCTTATTGTATTTCTTATTGTATTTCTGAAGAAATGGGGAAGGAAAGGGAGGGTGTTGTTACCCTCGCATTGCAAACTCTTCCTCCTTAATGTTGTATGCTTTCACGGGAAGACGGTGTGACGTACAGCTAAGAGACCGAACTGTGCATTGGGGCTTCCCCAGTTTGTATCTTGCCTCTGTCATTAACTCACTAGGTAGCTTTAAACGAGCCCCTTCCTCTGAGTCTCAGTCTTCCCTCTCTGCAATATGGGGAGAATAGTTGCCTTACAGGGTTTGTTGTAAAGATTCCATCCTAAAGCGCTTTTACATACTCGGAAAGCCCTATACCAATGTTAAGAGTTAGGAATGCTAATTGAGCTGAACCTTCAGGTTTGTTATGTGTGTACAAGACCACAGCAGAATGGTCTTGACTTCCGACGGGCGGACTTCCCTCAAATGAGGAGGCTGGTTAGAAGGAGGTTGAATGGGAGGGTAAAAAGAGTCCAATCTCTCCAGAGTGCATGGAGGCTGCTTAAAACAACAGTAATAGAGGCCCAGCAGAGGTGTATACCGCAAAGAAAGAAGGGTTCCACTAAATCCAGGAGGGTGCCCGCATGGCTAACCAGCCAAGTTAGAGAGGCTGTGAAGGGCAAGGAAGCTTCCTTCCGTAAATGGAAGTCTTGCCCTAATGAGGAGAATAAAAAGGAACATAAACTGTGGCAAAAGAAATGTAAGAAGGTGATACTGGAGGCCAAGCGAGACTATGAGGAACGCATGGCCGGCAACATTAAGGGGAATAATAAAAGCTTCTTCAAATATGTTAGAAGCAGGAAACTCGCCAGAGAAGCGGTTGGCCCTCTGGATGGTGAGGGAGGGAAAGGGGAGATAAAAGGAGACTTAGAGATGGCAGAGAAATTAAATGAGTTCTTTGCATCTGTCTTCACGGCAGAAGACCTCGGGCAGATACCGCTGCCCGAACGGCCCCTCCTGACCGAGGAGTTAAGTCAGATAG